>NW_024582548.1:661003-693208 GCF_018398535.1 Haplochromis burtoni | reverse complement strand
GTCAAGATGTAGATAGTTGTAATTAATAGATACCATTCAGCATCACTAGACATTTAAAACTGTTATTTAATGGCATATTTGTGTACAATACACCTGTAGCAGCACTATTAACTTTGGAAAACTCACCCTTTGTTGGGGTTTGTTAGTTATTTTCATTCAGTTACTGAAGACACACACACGGACACACATACAGTTTCAGTTTAAGCATTGTTTTCAAAAAATTGCTTGCTCAAAAAATGGTTTTGTCTCACTCACATTTCTTCCTGTTGCATGTTGAAGCTCTACTTGGAACATTATTAAGATCCAACCATGCAAAATATGATTTTTTGCCATTTTTCAAGTGGTCTTAAAATTTTCATCAGGACTGTATACAGGTTTTTTTCCCCAAGTGGCCAATCATGTTATCATGCTTTTTAGTTAACTGATAACCCTTATTGATGATTCAGAATGATGATGAATAATTACTCTGCTGCATGCTCATGTACAAGTAAGTCCTCTCAGCAACATAGGATTGCTCATCTATTGACATATGCAATAAATAAAAGGTCTCTAATGAGGAAAAATCAACATGTCATTTCTTAATTCATCCTTTTATTGATAGATTGATTAAACACAAGTTATGCGTGCATTAGGCTGTGCATTTACGCAAGTTAGATTAAATTACAGGAAGCTCATGGAGGCTCCTCTGCAAAATTAGAACTAAAGAATGATCTGAATGTTGCGTATGATAGCAATAAATGAGCTCAATTATGTATGTGTGATTGAATTGCTCAACCACTGTGTGAGACACTCCATCTATGTACGACAATCCTTTCCTCAAAGCAGATGCTGCTTTTTTCTTGTCTCTCAGCTTAGCTACTGCTTAATGCGAATCCCATCTTGATCATAAAGCACATTATATTTAGGTGCATGTATGCAAATATGTCAAAAATAAAAAGAATACAAATTAAATTAAGTTTAATTTAGTTTTACATCATGTTCCTTTAAACAGATGTCTTCATGAGTTTAGTGTTCCAAAGGAAACCCAAAGGAAACGTGACTAGAAAACAATTATTAGAGTAGGATTTTTTTTTTTAAATCATTCAACCCAAGGCAGCACAGACGTTCATAAATTTGTACCAGATGAGACAGATTTATGAAAGAAGCTGCTGTTGATTAGATCTCAGGTAGTCAGAAAACATCTGCCTGTTTAAAATGCAGCATGCGTTTCTGCTTTCAGATTGTTCAGTCCTCTGAGGACCTGTTGAATCCAAACATCACCACCGTCTGTACAAAGAACCAATGGTTTCATTGGTTCTTTGGTTTCATTGGTGATCGTGGCTCAAGAGTTGGGAGTTCGCCTTGTAATCGGAAGGTTGGACACAACGGACAAGGACACAACGACCGCTCGGACAGTCTCGGTCGTTGTGTCCTTGGGCAAGACACTTCACCTACCGCCTACTGGTGTTGGCCAGAAGGGCCGATGGTGCAATATGGCAGCCTGGCTTCTGTCAGTCTGCCCCAGGGCAGCTGTGGCTACAACTGTAGCTTGCATCCACCAGTGTGAATGTGAGAGTGAATGGGTGGATGACTGGGTGTGTAAAGCGCTTTGGGGTCCTTAGGCGGGACTAGTAAAAGCGCTATACAAATACAGGCCATTTACCTTCTTAATATTAACTGCAAATGATTAAATGTATAACACTTTGTCACCTTTGTAACTTCTCTGAAAGGTACAAATTTTGGCAGCAGTGCACTGTGAAGTAAACATGTTGTTTGGCTGCGACTTACAAGACAAAATCATTTTAGGGTTTGGATTTCTTTTACTCCAGTGACAACTCGCCACATGTCTGTTGTCTTCAGCACTGAGTCTCTTGTTAGCTTGAAGTGCTGCTATGTTATCAGACTCTCCTCAGTCTGTCTGCCCAAGGCTGACTCACTGCTTGGCATTCACTAATGCCACCCACACCAAAAACTCCTCACACACTCTCTATCACAGGAGAGCTTTATCTGTTTACATCTGTCTTTCTTGCCTACTTAGAGACACACACATCGGGGTGGCTACCTCAAGCTTTTAAGTGTCAGAGGGTAAAAAATAAGGGCCAAAATTTTTAGTTTTTGTACTTTTCTTTTGCATTAGTCAGGAAATCAATTTTTTGTCATTAAGTTGACATTATTGTATGTCTTGTCCTGTGTAGTGTTCTGTATTGATTTAATCTATGACTTGGTATGAGTTGATGGGTTACATGAGCTGTAACACTTCCCCTCACACTGCTTTTTACTGTTTATTGTACTTTGCTTGCGTCTCTCTTATTTTGTTGCGGCAAGTATACTGTATTTAATAAAGTTTCTGGCAAAGACAAGAAGTTTGCTTTTGTATCTGTAAGATTTTGCCTACAGCATTACATGTTATATAATTTTGTAGGGTTATCGTAGCCACGCTGCCCCTCGTATCTTCTGACCTGTGGCACATGGGGTTATTCGCCCAACACAGCACAATGATCTATTCACGCACACCAACAGAGACACATATTTTGTCTCTCGTTCTCTTATCTGAAAGTAAACACGTCTTCATTTTGTGCTGGAGGCTGCATGCCACACAGTGTCTGTTGTAATCTGCCTCCTCTTGACAATTCTCAATTCAGATGCATCTGAGCGGCAACACCAATCTGTTTTGTCATACATCAATTTCACAATCTGTATCAACCAGCGCTCTGCAGCAACTTCTCCCTTTCTCTTCCTCTCAGCACTGAATTTCTCTCCCAATTCTTACTCTCTCTCCTTCCTTCAATGTCTTTGTAAATTTTGAAGATTTCTAACTTACAAATAAGAATTTCAGGCTACAGATGTTGTCATGAATAAGTAAAAACAGGGCATGTCGATCCCAGTCCAGCAGCCAGACCCGGATCTTCAACAAGTAACAAAAGTAGTAATGAGCAGTCAGGCTTTAATTCTCCATTTCTTCTGTTCATGTTTCTGCAGTAGGATCAATGTGGTGATAGCTTTGAAGTCTCTATGAGCTTTTTTCATATTTGCTTTGTGTTATTGGCTTTGTGTTCATAGGTAACAATGAGAAGAAAGGTCATACATGTGTCCTCATTAGGAGAGGGATTTATGTTGCTGTGTAGGACTGTAGCCTATACATTTATGCTGTTAACTGGTAATTATGTGACAGTATGTTTCAAATCATTTTGCAGAGTAATGAGAAAGTAATGTAACGAGAAGTGTTAAATATTACTTTCTCCAGCAAGTAATTAAGTAACATACTGCATTACTTTTAACAAATGTAACAGGTAATATGTAATGCATTACTTTTTTTGAGTAAGAATCCAAACAAGCTGAGAAGTTATGGAGCCTGGGGTGACCGTGGCTCAGGGGATTGGGAAGCTCATCTGTAACTGGAAGGTTGCCGGTTCGATCCCCCTGCTCTCTCTGGCATGGTCGTTGTGTCCTTGGGCAAGACACTTTACCCTACCACCTACTGGTGTTGGCCAGAGGGGCCGATGGCGCGACGAACATATGAGATAAGAAACTGTAAATTGTTGGAACTCGTGATCCATATTCTGCCCCAGCAGCTTGTTTTTTAAAATCCCGGTCTATCCCAGAACTCTAGTTCAGTGACATCTATGTGTATCTAGGAGAGCAAGGGTGTCAAAGATAAGGCCCAGAAGCCAGAACCGGCCCAGCAGAGACTCACATCTGGCCCACTGGATGGTTGTGAAACATGTAAATAAGGTCATAAATTTTAGACTTAGCATTTTCATGAGTTTAACAGCTCACTAAAATAAGTTAATCAAAGCCATTTATATTACAACAGAGTAAATAAGTAATTGATAAACAATAAAATGACAGAAAAGTTCCTGTTTTTTCACTACCTACTAAGAAATGTCATTTTTTACACTGGGTTCACACATGCTCCTTCACCTACATATTATAAAGATGGGATGTCAGTCCATTAATTCACAGTACTGTGAAAAAGTATTTTTCTGGCTTCTTTTTTTTTTAATGTGCATCTTTGTCACTTTTACTTGTTTCAGGTCAGATAATTTTTAATACTTGCTAAAGATAACCCGAGTAAATATAAATGCAGATTTTAATTGATGAGTTCAATTTTTAAGGGAAAAAAGCTGTACAAACCTACCAGAGACGATACTTTTTTAAGTTTCTTTTACTAGATTGGACCTATTACGCTTGCATAATGCTTTCAACACAGCAGAAGTTTGCATAGAATCACATTAACAGGTAGACACACCTGTTAATGGGGGTGGCTTTTGCTCAGGTGGTAGAGCAGGTCAGCTACTAACCGGAAGGTTGGCGGTTCGATCCCAGGCTCCACCAGTCTGCATGCCAAGATACTAACCCCATATTGCTGTCCAATGCATTCATCGGAGTGTGAATGTGTATGAATGTTAGACAGTAAGCACTAAAAAACAGTTTAGAAAAAGTGATTGGGTGAATGAATTAGTTGTGTAAAGCGCTTTGAGTGCTCAGATAGAGTAGAAAAGCGCTATATAAGAACCAGTCCATTTACCATTTACAAGATAAGGATTGCTTGTTTCCCCCTAGAATCTCAAGGTCCTCCAGACATTAAAAGACTATTTTTGCTATGTCTCATTTTTGTGTGTTTTTGTTTATTCATACAGGAGAAAGAACATTTTTAGCACAAACATCACACTTTACGAGCATTTAGTTAGACATGCCCTTTGACCTCTCCAAAATCAAAAAATACAGTTCACCTATATTTTGAGTTTTCAGGTTTTTCTTTCATAGTTTCACATTTAATACAAAATGGTTTCCTCTTCCCTTTATTTCATGCATCAGACAGAAGTAAGATATTTTTTATGATCTTCTCCAAAGCGAAAACATTGCGCTCTTTCATGCTTAGAACATCAGCGTTACCTTTTTTAATTAGGCTGTTTTACCATGACAGATCAAGATCCAACACCAAAAGACATGGTGTTTTTAACATCAGACAGGTGATCTGTCATTTTAATCCACGGTTTAATAATTAACCTGCGTATAGACGCACTCCCAGTAACAACACATAGGATGTGGTGTCTCTAAAACCCGTGCAGAATACATAATAGAGAATGATTACTGCAGCTCATTTTATCAGTGTTGTACGACTGTATAAATGAAGCTGCGAGTAAAACTGGTCTGAACAACCATCAGATTAACAGATGAACAGACATGACTGAAAGTAGTTGTGTTCTGGCAAAAAGCCATTCTAAGTCCTCTTCTTCTCATCCTCCTCCCTCGCGTTTACTACCTCATGCAAACATAGGTTTCTTCCAGATGTTGTTTCAATCAGTTTCAGGTACCAGCCTTCAGCTCACCTGTGTTTCCTATGCACTCATACCTACCTTATACGGGTGTGAAAAATTTTGAGTCATTGTGGCTAAGAAATGACACATCTGTGCAGTAATTGTGCTCGACTTGAACCACTTGTAGTTGCCATTATGCATCTCAAGGCATCATCATGGAAAATATGTTTTAGTGGTGTGTCAGGTTTAGTGAAAAGAGCGATTAAGATATGCAAATTTTGTCTAAGTAGGTGAAAATGGTTTATAAAGGCGGGATTGATTCAGTAAATCAGTTTAGGACAGAATGCAAGTGGTTCAGAGGATGGGATTTAGTGTTGTAGCAATTCAAGAAACTGTAAGAAAATCTGTTCAGGCTCTTCTTTAAGCTATGGCTCTTAGACTACTATAGAAAAGACAGAACAGTTTATTATTCTGCTTTCAGCTGGTATTATTCTGGTTTCAAGTTGGAGATTTCGAGCCTGAATATTTATACAAAAGCCGAATTAATACATGACTGCCTGAAAGATGATAAATGGTTGGCAGTAATACAAAGAACGCAGAAAAAAACATGAAGCCGTCAAAGCACATACAATGTTTAATGTTTTGAACTATAACTGTGTGGTCATTTATTATTAAAACCAAAATAATACAGAAGTATCCCTTCATACTTCCATGCAGGGAAGACCACTCCGGTTCTGTTGTTACCATCACATTGTTTGTGGACTAATTCTCTGGCTACACTTTTTAATGGAGCTTCTGTGCTATTAGGTCGAGGATAAAACCTATGACACAGAACACGGGTGAGCAAATTATAAAGTGAGATGCGCAGAAAAAACAGTGTGTATGCAGATGGTGAAGAGAAGAGAGGAGAAGGTTTTATATTCATTAGTGTTTTCTACCTGTTCCATTACTATTATGTTGCTGCTGCCTTTACTTTTCCCATTTTTGTTTTTAGCTTGCACAACTCAAAGCTTCAGGATTGTTTTTCTCCCTCTGGTTGTCCATTTGTGGGAGCTTAATGAGGATAAAGGTGAGGCAGGTATCAGAATAGCAAAAAGGATACGAATGAAAGAATGAGCAAGAAAAGCAGTACCTATGCAAATGGACTTAATGGGTGTATTGAAAAAGGGTGAAAATGTCTTTCCTTTACCTGGCCTACAATCTTATTGGGCTTCTGAGCTAAAACATGCATGTAGAGGATGTGTGCACCGTTTTAACAGCCTGAGGAAAGCCTTTTAGAATTTTTCTTTTTGCTTTACTCCAGAAGTAAGAACATTGGTAGTTAGGCAGGTCTCAGTGCCATTACCTCTGTTTCCTTCGGTGACTTTATCCTTTAGCTATCATAGATTCTTCTGTATTTAGTACATGTGTTTTTGAGCCACCTCACTTGATGCAGGCTTAATCAGTTTAAGATTAAAAACAAAACAGTTTTTAGAAACATTACATTGCACGACATTAATAAGCCATCATTTGGGATTATTAAATAGCCAGAGACCTGGAAATAAAATGTCTTTGCGAGCTAACACATTTTTTGCACATGACTTTTTTAATCAACTCATTTTGAGTGAAATGTCAAATTTAAATAGTCCAAAGGCTAACTCCCAAAAAACTGATGTATCGATCCAACTTTTCCAGTTCTGATCTGATGCAGATACCTTGGCTATGGTATCCCACTCTGACAAATTATTTTTAATGTGTAAGGTAACATCACGTTTGACTTAAATGTTAAATCAGGACTCTAAAATTACTAAATTGGTATTCATAGATAATCAATTAAAACAGGTGCCCCAAGAAATTGTACAGAAATTTAAATTGCACTGGCATTATTAATTACATTTTTTTATACTAATCTCATTTCAGATCAAATGCACACACACACTTACACATCTGGGTCTTGCACCCAGAGTTTCTGAAGTTCTTTTTCTGAATTCTTGTTACCTGTTGTGTGGCTGAGCTGGTTTTCATTGTGCTGTTTGCTCTCCATCTTCATTCGTGTTTGAGCTTCTTTTTTGTTCCTCTTTGTTTTGTTATGATAACCTTCCCTGGTTATAATGTTTAGTCTGCTCTTTGAAATTTTTGATTTATTATTTGGTCACTTGGTTGGGATCCTCTACAGTTCTTGAGCTCTTCTTTTTTGATTAGTGTTACGTTCTGATTCTATCACTGTGTTTTTGGTTTGCGGTGTATTTATGCTCCAGTTTACTAATTAGTGTTGTTGTTTAGTTCCCTCACTGTTTTCTCTCGGTCTTCAGGTTTTCATCTTAATTACCATTTCTACTGAAGAGTCTTGAAGAGAGTGTTCCCATGCATGTTGCTCTTTAATTCCTAGTTTGTAGATTCGAGATTGAGTTTAGATTTCTTGTTTTTCTTTAGAAATTTGGATCACAGACTTTCTTATTATGCTATGGTAGTTCTGATTATCTGGTTTCTATTCATATCTTTCTAGGGATGGGATTAGTTCTATTTGTTTCTTTCTGGTGTTATGGTTTATGTCCACTATTTGTAGTTTTTATCATCTTTCCTTTATCTCATTCTGCATTTATGTCTGCATATATTTCCTGATTTACTTTATTAGTTTCCAGTGGTCTGCCATTCCCTGATTGTTTTCTAGTTACTGTTAATTCCGCCTACATCTGGTCCCTCACATGTTTATCATTTCCAGTTAGATCATTTGTACTTATAGCCTCCATTTCATCTCTGGTTTCCATCATAGAGTCTTTTATCCTCCCTTTTTAACTCTCTATGCCTGTTCCCCGTGTACATGTCTGTCTCATGTTACTTAGATCAGTGTTTCAGGACCTTTTAGGCTTTGTTCTTTATGGACTTTCTGTTCTTTGCAGACCTCCAAAGTCAACTCTCCCTTTGACTTGCATTTGTCATGCATTTGGGTCTTCTCACAACGCAGGTTATGGTTATGCTATATTTAGCCCCCAAGTGAGACTGTACTGTAGCTCTTCTAGAGTCTCCTGAGGCATGTAAGGCTTGAGTCGCATAGGTGTAAGACGAGTCATTGACTCACTTGCTGGAGGTTGTGGAGGTTGCTGGCAGTCACTAGGTAAAACCGGATGCTAGCACATTGCCAGTGTGTCCCACAGATTGTATGGAAGATACCAACTTGTCTGCAAACACTTGACAGCTATTCACCAAGACGTAAAACTGTGACGTAACCAAGATCATTCATATTCAAGGCAAAAATTGTGTCTCATGAAACTTGTTAGCTACATTAGTGATGCATGATTTACCAAATGATAGGTGCAGGGCATCAAAGGTCACCAGAAAAGAAAGAAAGGCAAGTAAACAAAATAACTGAAAGGAAATCCAGTGATTCTAAACTAACACGAGCCACATTAAATCATTATAACAGCCAGTCAGAAAACATTAAAAAGCAGTAACTAGAACCCAAATAACAGAAGAACTAATGCTCAAGATACTGGAATGATAATGAAACCAGAACAGCAATCAAAAACTCAATCTCACAGTGATAAGACACTTAAAAAACAATAGAGTACTAAAGGAGAGTCCTAAAATGCCAAAGCAACTCAAACTCCTAGCACCAAAACACTGATCTTGGTTCTTACAGCTTCTGTGCATCTTGTGCTCTACGCCTCCTCCCTACACCACTTACTATCACACAGCAGGTTGTCTTTCTGCTGTAGTGGAGGACCTGCCATCTCACCCTAAAGAATTTCATCCCTTCTAAGGTTTACTCTTTTCTTTTAATGGCAAGTGATATGCTGGCTCGCCCCTTTCCTTTGGTCATCACATCACACAGTGGCATTTTTCTCTGGAGGTATGTGACCTTTATCAGGGAGCAGAGCCCAGTGTTGCTTCAGCTAACTACTGACCCTCTCCCAGGGAGCTCATTAGCCAGCCACACTCTCAACTGCCACTTTCCAGACACTTGGGCAATTAAGCTCTTTACAAATACCACCAATACCTGAGGACAGCCAGCAGCAATGGACAAACCAGGAGGGCAAAGCCGATGAATGTGTGTTTTTGAATGTGTGTGTCAGCAGGAGGGATGAGTGTTCAAATGTCTGTGTGTGAACACGTTTGGTCTTTTAGCTGCAAACACAACAAGTGCGTGCGGGTGGACACTGAGGTAATTCATGCCATAGCAGTGAAATGTAAACCACACTGGCACAGCCTGGATGTATTTAAACACCAACCAAAAACTGTACAACAACCTTAAGTTATCTATATCTCAACCAGACTTTAACATTATAGTAACAGATCCATCTTAAATTAGTCTGTGATTATCTTTTCATTATGTAGGTTTCTGTCATTTCTGTTAAAAAAAGAAACTTTTGGGGGGTTTTTGCTCCTTTTTTGATGCTTCAATTTGGTGAGTTCTCACTGATCTGGAAGGTCAGACTTCAAGCCTTTTTTATACAATGACCGAAACCAAATATTATGCAGTCAATGAGAGTATCATTACAAAACAGATAATGATAGATAAATAGATATATACGGGTCGCTGAGAGCACCCAAAAGAATTAACATGTGGGGGGAAAAGAACAACATAGTTGTTTTTTTTGCACTGCTGAAGTGCAGAAAGGCTAGAATCAGTTGACCTTTGATTTGATATCTCGAAATCTCATTACCCAGCTATATTGATCTTGTTATTGCTACTTGTTATCCAGAGTAAAAACCACAACCGGTGCCTGAATGATTATTAAGATCTCTCATTAACTCTAAAGGCTAAAGTGCTGTTAACTCTGTGACTGTTGAGTGTTTGTCACTGGAAGCCCAATTTGAAGCTACTAAATAACAAGGCTGATATGATCAGAGGAATGACCAGAGCATAGCACAGTGTCCTGTCTGTCACTGATTGGCAGCTTTTTGGAGAAGTTAAGCCTCAGTGGGCTGTAATATTTGGTACGTACTTGCAAAATCTTTGCATTTGACTCACAGTCAACCACCTTCTGTCCTCCTAGCTTTCCTGTCACTCACATGACCACAGCCGACTGTCCAATTAAATAAAACTGTTTTAAAAGTAGACAATTTCTCTGATACTCTTTTGATCGTGGACAGTGTCGTCTAATTTGTGAACTTGAAGAGCTTTTTGCCAAAGTTGAAAACTAAACACAAAAACTCTTAATGATAGAACACAAAAGACAAATTAATGTAATGTATTCAAAGAGCTGTCAAACTAAAGAGAACTTGGGAAAGTTACACGACAAAACTTGCAAACCCCACTTTGCATCTCCTGTCCTGCCTGTTGACCTGGAAGACATAAACTCCGTGTGCACTGACGAGGTGGTGTGAAGACAACGATGGAAGGAGGAAAACGGATAATGAGAGAGATAGAGGGATACTCCTTGAAGCAGCGTTACACTCCAAGGTGAACCGAACACTCGATCCAAGACTGCGGTATCCTTCATTAGACAACCCATCTCATTAAACAAGTCTCGCTATAGGCCAGAGATACGCTGAAAGAAACACGCTTTTATTTAGGAAGCAAGGCCAATTAGCATTTTCTTTGAGAAATCCGTCTTAATGAGGTAACAGGCTTTGGCATGCAGCCACTATAGTCCAGTTAAATGATTCTTTGAGTCTTTCGTCGGTTCTCCGGGGCACTGTGTCCTAGGCTGTAAATATTTACAGTTCAGAGCTTCTTACTGGTTGCATTAATGGCAGTGTTTTGTTTGCGGAAAAGGTTGAAGTTCAAAATGCATCTGCAATGCAATTATTTGTGTAGTTTTAGTAATGGTAATCCAGCTGGCTCAGAGGATGTGGAGGACGCCTTCTTTGGAGACACTTTCCCCTTCTCTCTCTCTTCACTTAACCACTGAATCCCATCTTGAAATGGTGAGCTATTGTGTGGCCGGCTCTTCAGCAAACAATCCTTAATCCTATCACCTCATCTCCGGTCTCTTGTTAATCCTGGACAGAGAAAAGTATTAAGGAACAAGGGAGACATGATGATGGTGTGGAATACCGACCTGTGAAAACAGCTCGCTTAATGATTTATCGCATTCTGATTTAGCTGAAAGCTTAAACTGAACCATTAAAACCATTTTTGCTATTAAAGAAAAAAAAGAGTGTTTTTTGTTGTTGTTTTTTTATCCTTTCAGTGCAACAGATTTACATTAAAGTACAAATATAGCAGAAAATTGCAACACTTGTCAAACTGTGATCAATTGGAACAGAAAAGGAAACTAGTGTTTTTCCATAATTCTCCACTGTCCTGCATTTCATGACAGTTTCTCCAGATAATAAATATGTCATGCTGAAGGAAGGCTAATCAAGCATTTTATTTTTAAATTCTGAGCTATCAGCTTCTGTCTGCTCACGAAAGGCAACGTTTGACTGTAAAGTGAAAGAAAAAGGAAATTAAGATGTCTGTATTGTTCTCGCTTTGCAAACTCTTCTGACCACAGGAATGGGTGCTCCTCGCTATTCGCTGAGAGTCTCTCCTGCCCCCTGCTGATTCCTCTAGGAACGGTTTGGTTTAGCCAGAGAAGAAGACAGAAAAGCCACATGAGCTACAGGGTTTAACCCATAACCTATGCTAGAAAACAAGCTTTCTCTGAGCCTTTATTTTACTAGTCTTTGTTTTAGGGAGGTCTAATAAGACATAGGGAAGGAGAAGGGAAAAGAAGGAACATAACAAGTCAGACAAGATTGTGAATTTAAAGTGGGTGAAAAAGAGAAGGGGGCAAACATGGGGAAAAAATAGAGACACCTAAGAGAGATCTAATGAATACCATGCTCTTTAAACCATCTTCTGTCCAGCTATTTGATCTGTCGAAAGCATTCTGTCAGTCCCTATAACCAGCCCTGTTGATTAAAAGAACGATTTTAGAAAAAGGAATATAAACAGTATCTCACTCTCTTTCTGCAGTACTCTCTTTGTAACTCTCTCTCCTTCTGCTTCTTGCTTTGTCTTTATAGCCATGGGCGATGACTGAATAATTCTGTTTGAGATTTGTAAAAGTAAGGGAGAGAAAGACATCTTGACGTGCTGAATGTGAAAACAGTGATCGTTGAGAGGTGAGAAATATCTTGTCTGCCAGAGGTTGTGCCATAGATTCACAGCTGAGCGCTGAGACATTATTTTGGTGGAGTTTGAATGGCACAAAAGAGAGTGCACTGTGACATCCGTATTCTGAAATTTGCACCGTTTTTCAAAAATTAGAGTTGGATTTCCAGCACTATAATAGCATCTGTTGCTTTGCTGTTGGTGAAATTACGCAGCAGGGGTTATTGGATAACAATAAACTTTAAGAATCTAGAAAGAGTCCAGCAACTGCTGTTACTGTTACACAAAAATCTGTGTGTTTAACTTGAAACTAACCAAGTGTTTCTTGTCACAAAGTCACAAAGCGTTCCTATTTTAGAAGAGATGTGACCTTAAATCATTGCATTTCTGTCAACCTTTATAGTTTTCGTTTGATTGAGTGTAAGAAAATGAATGTATTGATATACATTATGTGCTCTCCTCTATTTACTTTCTACTTAGTAACCTTCTCTATGGAAAAGATGTGTGTAATGTAGAGGAGTAAACAAGAAAGGACACCTCTGACCACACATCAACGTCCACGTAAAATCCACATTTGATGCTGAATGCATGTCTGCATCCATGTATAGAATTAATATTGTTAACTTGTTAAAAACTGAATTTTAGCATGTTTATCAGTCACTTACTTACCTAACTAACTATAAGGCTGCAAGAGGATTAGACCTAATTATGAGAGAACTGAAAAAGCAGGAAGAAGGAACTAAAATTTACATCTTCGTCTGCAATATTTTCACGTGATAGAGCTGTGTGTATTGAGATTCCTCTGAAAAAAAGAGAAGATCATGTTAGCATGTGCACTGCTGGGGTGCAACATTGTGATTCTCTGTTTGAGAGCTGATTGCTCTGTGGTCTCCTGGCAAGGGTCAAGAGAAAAACAAGATTTCCCCTCATTGTAGGAGTCAGAGAAGTTGCAGCAATATTAGCAGCACTAGAGGATGGGTGGAGCAACAAGGTAGATTGCTAGAGCGGATCCTTGTTATTCCTCCTCTCTGTTCTGATCCCTTGTTAACCCAACTCTCAACTCTTACCCTGGGGAATAAAAAGAATAACTTTCATATTTACTTAATTCCCTCAATGTTACTCTGAAAGTACTTTAAAGTAATTCAATTTTTTGTTGTTGCTTTAAATCCAGGTGCTGTGGTCCTCGGGGACTTTCTGTCTGTGTATTATGAGCCCTGGAGTTGCCCCCTCCCCTATTATCAGTAGACATAAGTACCTGTCATCGAATATTAGTTAACTAAACCTATTAGATAGTTCGCTAGAAGGCCAGAAAAGTTCAACTATGCTTTAAGGTTTACCATCACTCTATGTCAGCACTAGGAAAATCTTATTACTTCATTTCAATAAGGAGAAGAAGACTTGAACACAAATAATTATGCCCAAAGTCTTCCACCCATAAAAAAATGGAAATAACAGAGACAGAAAGAAAGCACCAAGAAGCGAAAAACACATTTATGTTCATGTTAAACATATCAACATAAATCCATCTTAATTCAGGACAATTATAACAAAACCATGTCACTGATGACTCCTAAATAGAAATCAAATTGATCTACAGGAGACTTTTGTGATGGACAGAGTGAAACCTTGTGCAGCTCAACAGCTCAGCGGCTGTTTCAGGGAATTATGTTTTAGTATTCTTTTATTTTAATTATACTCTGGAGGAGGGTTAATAAGATGGCTAGTGCTATAAAAACCACATCTATATTTGAGAGGTTTTCCTCTGTCAGCAACTGTATCATTACAGTGTTGCATCTCAGAACAGGAGTGCTAAATGCAGTGATTATGTGGAACATCTGTCAGTAAAACAATTTCTGGTGTAACAGGAGAGGTTTGAAATGCTGCCAGAGCTGTAAAAATGTGACTGAACACCTGCTGACTGATGTGTTAATGCGTCTGTTTTTCTTTGCAATTGTTGTCATTCATATTAATTTACTGCTTGTGAACAGGATATCCTTCCCTTTCCCTCTCATCTGAATAGTGAGGTTCACGTCTTAAAGATAAATAACTAGCTACAGCACTGTGAAGTTTTGGTTTTACTCAGGTGACAAAGATGCAAATTTACTGCACTATGAGCAGTAAGGACAGAATTAGGAAATGTCTGTGACTACAGTCTGGTAAACGCCTACACTGCAATGCAAGCTGTTTCTTTATTGTCATGCTTTTCATGTCATGGGAGCTGTAACTGAGCTCTTGGCCTGACCAGTGCTAGATAAAGAAGCAGTCAGACATTTAAGAGACTCACCAATATTGGGATCGTGACTCAAGAAAAGTAATGTATCACACATTACTTGCTACTACTAAAGTAATGCAGCACGTTACTTAATTACTCACCTGAGAACTGAATTTGCTATGGCCACAAAGATTTGAACAAGTTAGATAAAAGCTCAACAAAATTGAGGTTTCAATTACCTCTGCTCTGTCTCTGTCTCACTGTGCAGTATATATTAAGAACATTAATGTCACTGAAAGCATATTCATTGCATTTTACTGGCTCCTTTTGTTTAGAACGCGTTAGATCAGAACTGTTTACAAAGATTTACAATAACCTAATGCAGCTTAATACCTCTGCTACAGTTTACTGGCAAAACTGGAAGAAGACAGCTAAACAGACAAATGGATTTTGTTTACTTTGATCAGTTGTTAAAAGGAACTCTGGTCTTGATTAGGTGCATTCCTCAAGGAAATCAATCAACAGCCATAAACAACTTTAACTATAAAAGAAATCCCCCGGAGTCCACTATTTCCTTCACCTTTGATCACCTTGCATAGCTGAGTGCAGCATGCTATTTCAAAAATGACTATGAATTTTAAAAGGAAATTCTGCCATTTAAGAGAAAGTATGACAAGACTAACATGCACAAGATTCTCAAATAATTGCAACAATAAATGCTTTGAACTTTAAAGATCTTCAGTCCATTTTAAGGATGCCTGGTCAAATTGTTGGCCCGCAGGGAGTGGAGAGACATGTGCCCTCTCTGTCACACATGAAGTTGCCGGCCTCATCTTCTCAGCAGTGTATGCAGACCTTGAGAAGAATGTCATTACCCACAGAGGATTCTTACGATGCCCCCCACTTTCGCCACCCACTGTGCAGGCATCCCAACCAAGTGGTAGGAGTTGCTAGGGCAGCAAAAGGCCATCATGGCAGAAAAAGTGCATAATATACTGGGAAAAAAATGGCCTGTGGGCAATGAAATGTGGCTAAAAACTCACAGCTTAAGCCTTCATACGAGTAAAGTTGGATTTAAGTCATCAAAGTGGTTTATTCTATCTTTTATTTCTCTTCAAAATTTAAAAAAAGATGCATGAAAATTTATGTATTCGCTTGTTAGAAACTTTGCCCAACATAGTGACAGACATGTGGGTGGAAAGACAGATGGACAATCATAATGACAGACAGCGAGCCTGGCTGTGAAATCAGCACGATGTCCTGAAATGCAAATATGCAGAGCCTGCAAGATACCCAGTAACATTTTAACACCATGAGATTATGTAACTCTTCACATTATTACGTGAAAAAAATGTTAATGTTCTATTTGCTTATCGTCTCTTATACTGGAAAAGAAGCAGTTTTGCTTGTCAGAATACAAACACAAAGAAAACTGACTAGTGATATCGTTGTTATTCTTGTGTATTCTGACTGATTGAATCTGCACTATGTTTCTGTCCAAAGTGTAGAAGTTTCATTTCAGTGTTTGCTTACTTCACAAAATTTTATAAGGGAGCATTGAAGTAGCAGACTGGAGGTCTTGCTTTTGAAGCAGAACCTTTTTCCTCTGAGGTTCATGTGTTGGATACAGCTTTGTGTCACAGTCACAGTCAATACACACTGCTCTCCATCTCCATCATCACAGCTCCACGGGGACTGGGAAGGAAGAGAAAGGAGAGAGACTGTGTGTGCATGTGTGCGCATTTGTAGACTATGATTGTCGGCGCCTTTGTACCAACAGGAAATGTGTGTGTTTGCTATTTGGGATGTGTGCGCGGATCTCTGTGTGTGTTTGCAAGTGTGTGGGAATGCATGTTTGTCTCTGTGCGTGTTTTGCATGGGTAGGAATGTGTGTGTGTGCACGTGTATGTGTGTGTGTGTGCCAGACTCCCAACTCTCTGTGGTATTCTCCACTTCTCTAACCGTCATCCTTCTGTCTGCTATCTGTCTAAGCTTAAAGCGCCAGTTGTTTTCTAAGGGGCCTGTGGGAGAAAAAGAAACAACTGGGCGATTACGCTTTTTCTTTTATCCTCACAAAGATGTTCTGCTCCTCCCTGTCTTGCTTTTCTTCCAGGAGGTCTTTGCTGTGAGGCTTTTCCCTTTCTGCCTTTCAGTGATTTTATTTATCCATGTGCTGCTGCTCAGTTTCTCTCACATCTCCTCCCTCTCTCTTAAATGATGATGTTGACTTTGCTTCTCAGTTAAGACTCTCCCTCTTTTTCCATTTGTCTTTCTGCGCGTCCCTCATCTGCTGTGTTTTATCTTCTTTTTAATGTCTATTGAAGCAGCTAAAAATATTCACACTTGTTTCTCAG
This sequence comes from Haplochromis burtoni, assembly GCF_018398535.1. Lineage (NCBI taxonomy): Eukaryota > Metazoa > Chordata > Actinopteri > Cichliformes > Cichlidae > Haplochromis > Haplochromis burtoni. Next base: position 676,378 of record NW_024582548.1, on the reverse strand, counting down.
TGATTCGGACTGAAAGGCTACAACTTGTTTTTGTATACCAATATATATACATATAAAACTTTCAGAAATTTGCATGCTATGCTCTGGTCATTACTATTCCGCTCAGATTTTGAATCTGATATCCTGCTGCGCTCTACATTTGCCTCATATCCTTTTGATTATGAATAAACATCACGGCCAATCATGGTGCATCCATTTACCTCCAATTCTGATGCCCCTCACACACACACACACACACACACAGCCATCCTCTGTATCGTGTTTGAAACACACATGAATACACGATGCTTACCTAGGAGATAAACACGAATTGCATCTGTTTAACTGATTAGGATTTGAGTGTCGTGGCTGAATGGACAAACCCACACTAAGACTCTGCTGAATTATCATTTTATTACAAAATATAAGAAAGGTCATCCATTGCTTTCTGATAACTAAAATCTGGACGGCTGATATTAAATTGCGGGAGGGGGAGTGACATTAAAATCCGCCTCAGGATCGTGTACGAAAAGAAAAGTAGTTCCTTATCTCACCAGAGCACAGTTTTATATTCCTGGGTTATTGGAGAGCCAGAGTTGAAGCTTAACTTACTGTTATAAAAGTTGTTTAATTTCTAGGTTCTATATCAACCATTTCTGTAAAATTATACTTTTATGTGTGTGTTAAGTATTTCTATACGGTGTGCAGTCAGGTTCATAAGCATTTAGAAAATGATAATTTACTGTAAGTGCAGACATTCAGCTTTAATTCAGGAGTTTTAACTAAAGTTTTGCATTAATGTTTAGTAGTTTTGGTACATGGCTGTTTCACGATCCCTGCCACAGTTTCTGTTCTCTAATTATCCATTAAAAGATTAATGGCATCCACATAGGGAGTAATCTGGAGTAAAGTGGTGACTAGAGACCACAGATTGACAATAACATTCACTGACAAGGGGTTAATTAGCTGCTGAAAACACAAAGTTTGTGGGTTTCAAATTAAACTTTTCTCAGCTTTGAGGCAAGAGGTTGAAATGACTACCAATGAGAGGAAAGGATAACACTAATTGACATATGACAAGGTAGTAAATTAGTTAGTAGCCTACCTAGGAATCCAGATCAAGGAGAGTCTGCTAGCAAACAAATTTCAGCCCCAGAGCGATGCATGACAAGCACATCGGTTTCTGTGTGGATGCCCCTGTAAGCAAAAGCAAAAGATAGAGTTCATCTGGAAACTGCATTAGGTAGTTGTTCACTGGAGCTTTCAATATGAGATCCGAAGAGAGAGAGATTTTTAAACTCCTGGAATTGAGGACTACATACATAAAATTAGCTCTAATTCCTAAACACTTGAATTAAGACAAGACAAGACAAGACAAGACAAGACAAGACAAGATAAGATAAGATAAGATAAGATAAGATAAGATAAGATAAGATAAGATAAGATAAGATAAGATAAGATAAGATAAGATAAGATAAGACTTTATTGATCTTATAACTGAGAAATTTGTGCGTTACGACAGCTCAGGTACAGATAGCAGAAGAATACAAAGAATATACCAGAATATAAAGTCAAGAAATACAAATAAATAAGATAACACAATATATATAATACAATGCAATATATACACAAATACCCTGAATGTGTTATGGATAGAGGGCTGTGGAAATATGCAAGTAATAAATTTCAACTATTTTTACTGCTACTATTACTATGTAAGTAATAGATATCTATAAGTATCTATAAGTATAGACATGTACATGCACACATACACCACACTCACTAAATACACATATGCATACATATACGTACACATATACATGAACATGTCCATACATATGGAATTAAAGCTGAAAGTCTGCTCTTTGATTTAAAATCCACTGTGGTACTGACAGAGGTGAAATTCCAGAAATACTGTCTAAATACTTATCTAAGTATACTTTCTTTTTTGTTTTTGTTTTTTACCTTTCAGTAATGTTTAATAGGCTTTAATAAGGCTGAAGCCAGTTTTAGTGACTGCACTCTCAAAGAAGAAGAAGTACAATTTGATAAGACATACTATCACCATAAAGTTTCACTTTAACAGCTTGAAATATAGAGGAGTGAGCAGCTTTCGTATGTGAAAAGGCAGAATAGTTTGACTGCTGCTTTGCACCCTGTCCAGTCTGCAGCAATCCTCAGACACAGCACCTGAAGCAGATCAGGAAAACAGCTCTGACCTTTAAAGCCAGCCATGGCATCAGGAAGAGCAGAACCAACTGTCTAATGGTGTGTAGCCCGATTTATTTATTTAAATACTACAGAGAGTATAATGTAAGCTGTCCAAAGACATGTTGCATTGCATGTGTAAGTGAAATGGTGTAATGCACCACAAGCCCATCACACTAATTAAAATGATCAGTTGACAAGGAGAAAAACATTATAGAGAAAATGACAGAAAACAGGCACAGCTGGAAGGTGACGCAGCATTCCTTAGGAGACAAATCCAGGGTCTGCTTCATGAAGAGTTAATGTGGAGGCTGATTTTGTGGGTCCCTTGGCAGTGATAATGTACCCCATGAATCCACGCTGGAAAATAAAATGACCCACAAAAAATGACTTATGATAAGTGACAGGTGTTTTTTGTTTTTTTCGTTTTTTCTCACTCACTGTCCAGGGATTCTGTGCTGGCAACAGACTGTTTGGGAAACATTACTGAGGTCGTTTCGCACTCGGGGAAAAACAACAATTGTGCGTCTGGGGAAATGAAAAGGACGGGAGAAAATCTTGTAAATGAAGTAACAGCCATATGCACAAATGCAAATGTGGAAAGAGAGATTTTCCTTCCTTGAAAATACAATAGTTACAACTAAAAGGCTTAGAAAAGAACGGTCTTTTCTCTTTATTCTCTGTGATTTACACAATATTTTTACTTATGTCCTGTCTTTCCATCTGATATCTTCTCTTTTTCCAGTCAGATACGCTATCGTTTCACTCTTTTACAGGTATGATGTCTTCTTTTTCCCTTCCCCTCTCTATTTTTGTTCATGGCTCCGTGTCTCATCTTTTTGTAAATTCAGTATTCTCACCCTGTGTCAAGTGGAAGGTAGGAGACGCCCAGGTGTAAATTGCACAGCTTGCGATGGCTGGAGAAAAGCACAAAGCAATTTCCACACCATTTCTTTGTAGGGTCCATTGCCTCTGCTGCCAAGCCCTGTAGGGACCTCAAACGAAAAGAGAAACCACCACTTAACCGCCAGCCAGACAGCATGGAGGAGATTAGGAGAGAAGAGCGCAGCAAGAGGGAAGGAGAAAGACGTTATCGCAGCTCACCCTCGACTAGCAGTCAGAGCCACCCAGATTACTGTTATTGCCACAGATTTTAAACAACTGAATCCACACTGCGGCTGACAATAAAGAGTGTAAACCCCGCTGTTTAAGGGTGGTTCCACATCCTGGAGCAAATAATATGATTCTGAAAAGGACCTGACTGTAACCACCCAGCCTAAACAATGTGTCTGATTCTGCCTTTATGTGCTATATACTGCTGTTGTCAATGAGGTTTCACAGACACAGGCCAATGGTGCAAACACCCACAAAATGAAAACTTCATTTAAGGTCTCTGTAATTTTTGATTTGGACAAAAGAAATAAAATGAATTGAATTTGAAAAATATTTTGAAATCTATATATGACAAAAACCAATGCAATCTTCAATATAACACCCATCAGACGCTATGAATCAAAACTGATTTGCATGTCTTATCCATCAGAAAAAGCTTATGACTAAGCAGTTTTGGCTTTAGTAAAATATGATGAAAGATGGGATGGGAGTATCATGCAGAAAAGGTGAGCTACCAAGCTGCCAATCATTGGACAAGTTTACTAAATCTCGGATTACAAGGTTATTTCGCGCTGAGTGCCATGTGTTATTCATTAATGGTAACCTAAGTATGATTAATATTAGGTAAAGACTGTGATTAAAATTAATTAAGGTATTTTTGGTGAGAATAATTTTTAGTCTTTAATAATAATGTAATAACCTTCGTTGCAACCTTAGAATGGAATGCAAACTCTGTTTACGTCCATCTACCATGTCAGACTCCTCCACATCCTTATATACACCTTGCTACCTTCCTACAACCACTGAATGCTGGCATTGGTTTAGCTTTAGAATCAGTCAATGAAGATGAAATTCCTCAGAAATTCCAGAAAAGCAGAGATTTATACTGTTTGTTGTTTACAGCAAGAACCCTTAGGCTACTTGCAGACTAACAGTTACCGTGCATTTAAACAAAACCCAGTCCTTTCAGTCATTTGAATAATGTCTTTCCAGCAGCACAGAAACGTCACCAATTTTGCCTCTTAAAAATTAAAGCTTACTTAATCAATTAATCTTCATCACATAAAATGTGCAATCTTCTTATATTCTAATTAGCATCCTAACAGATGCTAGTTTATCACTATCAGTCATCTCTGTGTGCACAAGTCACTTTTGTAGATAATATAGCACTTCAGCTATATAGATGCATATGCTATTAAAATAAAAATCGGAAGGCTATCCTAATGTTTGTCCAAAAACTGCAACAGCATGCCCCAAAGCACAGTTAAGTCTATAACTGCTAGACAAAAACACATATTTTCCCTAAGTACACCACCAACAATCAATGTGATTGAAGTGCAGGCTTTCAGCTTTAAAGGACATTACAAAAAATGTATCAGGAATTACACCCATTTTTATAGACAATCTCCCATTTTCAGTGGCTCAGAAATAATTGGACAGTTGACTGACAAGCAGTTCTGAAGCCAGGTGAGGCCTATTCCCTTGATATTTCATGACACTTGAAGCCATCCTAATGTCTAAAAGATGAATGTGAGTCTTGAATTTGTTATTTATTGTTCCTCATTGTAATTTTTAGTATTAATTTTAGTAGAGGCCTATATTAACATAATGATAAAATAATATCAGTAGATGGGAATACAAACTTTAGCTTTTTTATTCTTATTATACTCAGCTTGAATCTGAAGCAAAGGAAGGAAAATGTTTCTCTATTTTCTGTTGCCTGCATTGTAGAGGGTGACTTTGCCTGTAAATGGGAAAATATATAGATTTACAGGCAAACTGTCTTCATATTGGATACTATAAAGTTACCTTTTAATCCACCTCTCCTGTCCTGTCTTTCTTGCCTTTCTCCATCTCTGAGTCAAGTTAGCTCTTTCTTCTCTCTCCCTGTGAAATACAGCAGCTGGACCTTTAGCTAGCAACACATGGTGCGACAAACTGCACACAAACAGTGTGTGTTTGCTGATGTTTGTTGAGCAGATCGAAATGTTGTGTTTGAAATGACCTGCCAAAGTCCTCTCTTGTAGCACTAGCTGGATGTACTGAAGTACCACAACTTTGGGACACCTGCATTTGTTCCGTTATTGTGACAAAAACAACAACTAGAAAACCCTGACTTTGGCACATGTCATCTCGTTTTGTGCAACATCTTGTTATTTATAAATGAACAGCACTGCCATTCATGTGTTTCTGTTTAGGTTCAGATCGGTTTGATGTTTGAAGGCTCGCAGTGACGAAATAATAACTCAATGCAAATGCATCAAACCAAAAGTAACGAGCCTGTTTTAAAATGTAGGGAGTATAAAGGACCGATACTTGTTTAAAGTATGTATGTAGGGAGTAAAAGTAAAACGGAGACAGGAAAAAAATACTCAAGTACCGATACCTGAAAATTGTACTTTGACCTAAAAGCCTGTTGTTGCAAGAGGAAGAGAGAGAGGACGGTCTCGATTAAGCTGAGAAAAACAAAATAAACCTATCAGAGAAACTTTAAAGTGGCCAAATCAAGAAACTGGCCTATATTGTTTGAAAGCCTGGATGCACTTACCAGCTCAGCAACACTAAAGGAAATTATTTATTATTTTCATGGTTAAGAAAAACAACTTTGCAACATCTAGCCAAGTCAAGAACACTCTTAATGAGGTGGGTGTTTCAGTGTAAAGGGGTACAATCAAGAGACACCTCTGTGAATGTAAATATGGATGGTTTACAAAAAATGATCATCAAACATGATGGCAGCAATGTTATGGCATGGGCATGTATGCCCGCCAGTGGAACCAGGCACACTAGTGTTTACAGATGATGTGCCTGCAGGATGAAGTAGCAGGGTGAATTCTGAAGTGTACAGGGCTACTCTCTGCTCAGATTCAGCCAAATGCCGCAAAACTGATCAGACAGCACTACTCTGCTGTATGCCAACTACTGTAAGATAAATGTAAATGTGTGTGATCCATTAAACTATTGTCGGTGGTAATGTGGTAATAAACAATGAGAATGCAGGTCCCATCGAGAAATGATCAGATCATTCGGTTTCTGGATTGATATGGTAGAAAAGCATAATATTATTTTATTTACCATATCAATTGTTTTCAGGAGCAACCAGATAAGAGTAACTGGGTCACTGGTACATTTTCTGTCACTAAGCATGCAACTTTTACCATGTGTACACTATACATACTCTTTGTGTCTGCTGTTTTTCAGAAGTAAGCTGTAAATAGATCATTGCCTCTAGCTGTTTATTCTTTCTGCTGCTTGTTTCCTATCTACCAGTCCAGTCAGTACACTGGTTATTACTGCTTAAAAAAATCCATTTCCAATAATTGCAATTGCCAAAAGCCAGTTGACCTACAAATCTCTCAAAAGCTGCCTGTAAAAAGCACAGACAAAGGCTGTTTATATGAGATAGTGGTTCTCACAAAGCAATTGGGGGTTCTAGATTAATCTTTCTGCGGCCTACCTTGTATTTTGATATAATCTCTGAGAAATATGGTTTTGACAACAACATTTACAGTATATCACGCTGAAAGCTTTTAAATAAGGACCGCAGCGCTGAAAAAGAGACAATATTGCTTATTTATTGTAGAAATTCTGTTTCGAAGCTGCAGGGTGGTTCGACAGACTATAATAACTTCCCATGGAAACGTAGTGAGTCCATTAGACTACTGCTCCTATTTAAAAACATCCACACAGGCAGTTTTTGGCAATAATTCAGTACCATCCATGCTGATCTATTAAGATGTATTACACCCACTAGAGACCTACGGGGGATGGAGAGGTCAGATAAAAGTGAAGGCCTCACCTCAAGCTGATGCCCGACATCCAAATCAGCATTTCAAAATCACTCAGCAAGATTAAAAAGGCAGGGAATGGAAGGGATGAGTGGGATAGAGAGGTAGGGAGCTGTAGGATAAGAGAAGCAATCTAGGTGCTCCTGCTTAACTGTTGGCACGATTAGATACATCTTGTTCCATTATGCATTTTCTATTTTCTATTGCATTTTCTCCAAGGAGATTTGAAACATTTCTGATAGCTTTTCAAATGACTTGCTGTCTATATCGCTTACTTTAAGGCCACTCATGGACACGGAGACTGACGTGCATACAGAGGAAACATTATCAGTCTCTTTCTATTTGTCTTTTGATTTTTTTTTTTCATCCCTCACAAGTTTTTCCTTCCTTTGTGGTGTCACTCTTTTCATCTTCCTGTTAATTGGCTTTCTTTCTATGTGGTTAGCTGTTTTTATATTACCATTCGTGTTGTTTGAGCAGGTTTAAAACAAACATGACCCCAAGTAAAAGAGGAAGGAGTGAAAATGCATAAATCTACAAACCCCCTGACACACGATAAAGAGCAGCTCTCTGTGCTGCTCTACCTGACACATTATCACCCTGTCTGCTGTTTTGAAGACACTGTTACAGGGGGAAAGACCGATGCTGTCGGAGTCTAAAGCAAGAAATAGCAGGACAAACAGAAGGAGAAATTTGCACTTTGGCTTATGCTATTACTGGTTGCTGATGTACAAAATTACTGCTTATTTATAATATTTTTTAGGAGTTGTAAATACAGACGTAGCACTGGTTACATTTCTTTATTGAAACCCTATAAAGCAGAAATTGATTTATTATATCAAAAAGCAATTTTAAAAAGCAAACCTGTGAGTACCTGTGGCAGGCAGAAAACATGTTTTGAAGAAATAGTAACACATCTGCATTCAGCAGAGTACCCGGGTAAAGTACAACCCTGAGATATACACACGATGGATAAACAAACTCTAGCAGCTCATATTTTCTTAAACACTTCAAGCTAAACGAGTAAATATACTACAATGTGCATATGAGTAAATTCCCTAAGGAATATTAGTTAAAATGTGGAGTAGTGCAAATGTATAAATAATGCTAGCTGGGTATAGCAGGTGCTTCCAGACCACAGGAACTTTCAGTGTTGTAATAAGTGTTGGAGGTAGAGCTCTCTATTTTTCTGTGAGAGCACTGCACCAACAGAGAGCTCTTACCTGACTGCAGTGCCTCTCAGCTCTAGGGAGGCTTTTAGCATCTTTCAGGTGGATGCTTTGATTTCATGACCATAGATTTCAATTTTACCATTTTGGTTTGCTCTCACTTCCACCAGCCTTATAATGACGAAATGAAAACAAATTCCTATATCATATTTGTTATTTTTAATTCTGAACTGTATTTTTTAAATGTTACGCAAACAAAAAACGCTTTTTATTACTGACTTTTCTATCCAGGGTTTGATTGTATAATTGTAATTTTGAGTTTTTATTGTTAATCTTTTATTTTAATTCTAGTTACTGCTTAGCTTTTAGTGGAGTCTCTGGTATCTGTTTGGATTGCTGCAATCCTGGGATCGCTCTCCTGTTCCTGTTTTTTTGTTGTTGCTGTTGTTTTTTATTGAGCTTCAGTTCCTGTTTGAAGTTTATTTCTTCTTGTTCCTGCATGTTCCTCCCTCCGTCTCATCTATCTGTTAGTGTCTACTGTTCAGCGCAAGTCTTCTTGACTTTGTTTTTAGTAACTGCCTTTTGGTTATTTCCTGATTTCTCTTGCGTCTTGTTTCACTTTTGACTTCCTGTCTGTCCGATTGTCTCACTTGTACTGATTACACATGGACCAATCCCCTCCTTTTTCTAAACAGTCACCCATCAGTCAGTATGTTGTCTTGGGTTTTTTTTCTTTTGTTTCTCCTTCCATGGTCCAGTGTTTTTCTAAGTTTAACCTCATGCTCTTTGTGCCAGTTTGGTTTTTGAACACATTTTTTTAATATTTTTTCCAACAGACACTGGATATGTACTTTGTGTCTGGTTGTGTGCTATAGATTGCAGTGTGATAAAAGCATTTTTAAACCTGTAACCAGCACAAATCAAATTATAACACAGTGTTTCAACTAAGTTAATCATACTGTATATACTGCATTTTCATTATGACCTGTCACACAGTATCGTTATTTTGGTTTGTAGATCTTGAATCTAGGAGCATGGACTAGTACGGACCACTGAAAAAATTCTATCTATCCATCCATCCAGAGACACATAGATATCCATGTATGCATTTATGTTTCGTTAGTTGGGGAGGGGATAGATATATAAATATCTGTAAATAACATGCAAACTATTCCCTGATCATAAGTTGCCAGAGCTGCATTAATTTAACAGCTTGTTCTTGTGGTAAACTGCAATGTTGCCATTTTTAACCATTTTCAGTGTAGTTGTGTGAAACATTGTCAGTCCTAGATGCACATTTTAAGCAGAAATGTATATGTCCCTTGTATTTTAAAATATCCATCTCATTTTTACTTTGAAAAAAAAATAGAATATATTAGATTGTGGCATGTTCTCCATATGTTCATATAAAGATCCCTAAAAATGTGAAAATGCTACCAATCCTACAAAGTCCTACAAAAATGCACACCCACAAATGCAACAATATGCTAGACAGGAGGTGACATAACACATCCAAGTCTCTCCCTACAGTGATGGATGAGTCCAGGCATCCCAAAGCGAGTCGAGGCGTTCCACAACATTGACAGAGAGAGACAGAGATGGGCATTTTCTGTGTGTGTGAGAGGGAGAGTGACTGCAAGAGAAGGAGAAGAATGATTTTTGTGCATGTGTGTGAATACAAGAAAGACAGGGTGTGTTCTCATGAATGTATGTGCACACGTGCGCGTGTGCAGATATGTGGGTGTTGATGGTTGTTGCTGAGCGAAGTAGAGCGGAGGGTGACAGTGATAGAGAGGTTCACAGGAGGGGAAAGGGAGATGACTGGAGGGAGAAGAGCAGTGAGAAGGACAAGTTACTGTCGTCGGTGGTTGATGACTTGAGGAAAAAAAGGGAGAGGAGAGAAAGACATCATCAGACGGGGGAGGGGAAAAGCGAGAGAGGGGTCATGGCTGAAAGAGAGGGAGATTCCATTACTCGAGAGAAGGAGTCGGTTGTCTTCGGTATCATTGAGGAATGCTTCAGAGCGTAAGTGAAGTCACAAGCTCACAGCCTGGAAAATGTGTGTCCTGCTTGAAATAAGTTTGATTTCAAAGAGAGAGTACGATTCAGACATGGGCAATATGTCAAGACTGTGCAGAAAGGCTGTTTTGATCAACTAATTTCACTTTTGCCATCACATTCATCTCTGCCACTAATGCTGATTTGGGCTAAAAGCACATTTTAGATTTCACCAAACTGTAACTAAAAAATATTATTTTGATCCAGCAATAGTATCTTTCAGCAAATGCTCAGGTGGGTAAAATGTCTCACAGTTATGACTGTGACCAAGGAATGATTGTGTAATCATTAAATTATAATGCAAAATAATCAGGGATCAGACAAGCAATGCAAATTATAATATAAGATGCAATCAAGAGGAAGAAGTGATTTCCTGCAGTTACTGATAGGAGAAGACAGACTAACAGTCAGCTGGGAGTCTTTGCTTTAGATCATTACCTCAATTTCAAAAGAGAACATTGATATTGGAGAGTTTTGCAAAGCGAATATCTTTGTTGTGATAATTTAGTGCCACTCCAGCTCCGGTATCGTTAAAGTTATTTATTCCTCCAGAACAGGGCTTAGCTTTTCATCCCATCACTGAAGGCTGAGAGTGTTTGATGTTTAGACTACAGCACAGAAACAGACTGATACAGGAATGAAAAGGTTGATGGTATCCTATCTGCTCACCGCAAGCTAGGATGCCAAATAGAGTACGAAGGCAAAGTGCATCGTGGGTGACGGGTACTTTACCAGAAAAGTGACAGGAAATATGAAAGGCAAAACAAGCCTTGTTTTCTTCTCAGAGCACAATAACGTCACCGGCATGTTTTGTAAAATGATGGGTAAGACCATTTTTTTTTTATCTTTGTAAATTTCAGTTTCAGATTAGCTAATTGCAGCTAAAATCTAACTGTGCATCTAAAAATCCAGACATCAACATGAGGGCTTGATAAATATAGTACCATATATGTGACCAGCATCATACAGAGGACTGCAGATTTCTGTTGCTTTTCCAACACTAACAGTGGACATCTAAGAATAGGTATTGCTGTTGAATAGCAGCCCCAATGTGTGATATCTGGGTTTTGGATATAGGCATATTACATATTCTCAGTTTGTGCAAAAGTCTTGAGCCACCTTCATCATAATTTGCTAGAAAATAAGGAAATAGGCATAGTGATTTATTAAGACATATACAAACATACATGGAAAATGCAGTATGTAAGGTGGTACATTTCTGATTAGCTTGAAAGTATGACCATCATTATCATTATTTAATATAGACTAAATTAATTAATATGACAGCTTCTACTATGTTTTACAGATGGCTGTAGACATCTCCCTCCTGATCTACTCTGTACATATTGACATAAGTTTGAACCTAAAATGCAAATTTAACTTTATCACTTTATAAGACCTGTTCATAATACCTTCACTGACTTCCAGTTCCTTTCTTGTATAATTTGGCAGACCTTCGCCTTTCATCCCCTTCTATCTTCCTTGTGAGTGGCTTCTTGACAACCAGGCTTCCATTAACACCATTTCTGATGGGGCTTCGGTGAAAAGTGAGTAGTTGGATGCATCTCTCAGGTCCTGTATCAGGTCTTTAGGATTTAGAAATAGGCTTTGTTCCTGTTTCTTAAAGAAAGACTATGCTGCTTATGCTTTCAGAAAATGTTCAGTTTCCTTACATTTTTTAAGGACACACTGCATATCATGCTGAGACGTGCCAGTTTTGCACCAGTAGTTCTTTGTGAATCACCTTGTTATTGCCAATTCTCTCAAACTGTGTTATCTTTCGCATTTTTCTTAAATTCAACTTAAGAAACGAGGACAAATGATGTGTTTTTACAATAGACTGCCAGTAAAAATGTGCTTAAAAATACAATTTATAATTGGTTCTTTGCTGAGATGTCTTGTACGTGTAAAACGCAGACAAAACAAAAAGAAAAGAAAAAGGTCAGGTACAAGGACTGAAGTGAAAATGAATGAAAAAAGCATCCAGTATCCAAAGAAAAACTTTCACAATGGCTACAGAACTATTGTTCAAGACCACGTGTACAAAACTGCAAGAAGGTCTGGCTGATTGGAATAAAAATGTAAATGAGGGGTATTTCAGATTTAAAAGTGACCTAGTACTGTGCATTTTAAAAATCTGATCTCAATGACAGGTAAACAATTTTTGCAGATGTACAAAAAAATTGTAATATCCAGTAAAGACAGTTTAGCATAATAAATTGTGCTTCATTTGAACTGTAATACTTTTGTAATTGTAATTGTAATACACTGTGTAGGCGTACCTAATAAGCTGGTAATATAGTATAAATCATATTGCAGCGCTAAGTTTGGTCTCTGATTTAGTCTATTTAAGCCTTTTGTTATCGGCAGGGAAAAAAAATTCCCTCCCTTGATGTCGAAGCATCAATGTAATACAAAATAATGAACACACAGCCTCCCTCGGCTTGCCTCCATCTCTCATAAGTTGAGCAATTAACAATGCATTACATGTGTTAGGATTTTATTTATGACTAACGAGCAGTTAACAAATCATAATTTCTTCCATGACTGAGTGTAATGTCAGGTCTCAGTGGAAATTCAGCTGAGTTACAGCAACTTGACAGCTGTATTTCATAACGACCCGGCCACGCAAGGCTCAATAACGCTGATTTAAGTCCCTGTCTGTACCAGCCAGCGCACACACAAAAGAGCTGTATCACTTTATCACACCCGGTATCCATCTCCCACAACAAAACAAGCTGCAGAATAAGCACAATACGAGTTAAGTGGTGCTAAAGTTAAAGAGATGTTGATTTGTTGCCTGGCTGGCAGTTTGTGTCAAGGGAGGTAATAATGAATGAAAACAACAGGAATGAGAAGGTTAGTGGAGAGATAGGGACAAACAGAAAAAGTACAGTGAAGCACAAAGGCAAAACAGTAAAAAAAATTATAAAGTAAAGGAGCAGAAATCGCAGAGCCAAAAAGAGAAGAAGCAAGCAGAGAATGCAAATGAGAGGGGAGAATATCACGGAAATGATTGCCTCTATTACAATTATCATTAGCATGTGTTGTTGGCAGTAAGTCTTCTCATTATGGTGGATCCTATCATCAGGCTAATTGTGGAGGATGCCGTGTTTCAGCATGCAGGGGGCTCTCTCCGGTATGAGGGGGATGGTTCACTACAAAAACCCACACGATAAGCTTAACTACATGGCTGACGAAGACGAGCAGATAATGCAATCTCCTTGCGTGTAGTTACACGTCACAAATGGAGCTGAACAAATCTGGTCACTTATAGCTCATCTCCTTATTTACAAAAATAAATCTATAATAAATTTTACTATTAGTTATCACTGAAGAGGATCCATTATTTTCTGTCTTTAATCATTCTGTCATTCTGTCTTTAAATTAAAGTGGTATCCTTATTTTATCATCTCAGGCACACAGCTGTGACCACATTAGCTCCACCTACCTGCTTTTCAAGCCTCATATTTGCAAGCACGAGCAAATCAGGAGGAGGTTCTCCTTAGAAGGCTAGAGGGCAAGATCAAAGTAGCACGGAGGGAGGTTAGCCAACTAACAGCTTGAGGGTCCTGCGCAGTATCTTAGCTGTTCCCAGGACTGCGCTCTTCTGGACAGAGATCTCCGATGTTGTTCCCGGGATCTGCTGGAGCCACTCGCCTAGCTTGGGAGTCACCGCACCTAGTGCTCCGATTACCACGGGGACCACCGTTACCTTCACCCTCCACATCCTCTCGAGCTCTTCTCTGAGCCCTTGGTATTTCTCCAGCTTCTCGTGTTCCTTCTTCCTGATATTGCTGTCATTCGGAACCGCTACATCGATCACTACGGCCGTCTTCTTCTGTTTGTCTACCACCACTATGTCCGGTTGGTTAGCCACCACCATTTTGTCCGTCTGTATCTGGAAGTCCCACAGATTCTTGGATGTTCCTTGTCTCATCCTGGACTGTGGTGCTGACACTCACCAGTCCCCGGCCCCCTTCCTTCCGCTTAGCGTACAGCCTCAGGGTGCTGGACTTTGGGTGAAACCCTCCATGCATGGTAAGGAGCTTTCTTGTCTTTATGTCAGTGGCTTCTATCTCCTCCTTTGGCCAGCCTATTACCCCAGCAGGGTACCTGATCACGGGCAGGGCGTACGTGTTGATGGCCCGGATCTTGTTCTTACCATTCAGCTGACTCCTCAGGACTTGCCTAACCCTCTGCAGGTACTTGGTGGTTGCAGCTTTTCTAGCGGCCTCTTCATGGTTCCCATTCGCCTGCGGGATCCCCAGGTACTTGTAACTGTCCTCTATGTCTGCAATGTTGCCTTCTGGTAGTTCAATCCCCTCAGTTCTGACTACCTTCCCTCTCTTTGTTACCATCCGACTACACTTCTCCAGTCCGAACGACATTCCAATGTCATTGCTGTATAGCCTGGTAGTGTGGATCAGTGAATCGATGTCTCGTTCACTCTTGGCATACAGCTTGATGTCATCCATGTACAGGAGGTGGCTGACAACTGCTCCGTTCCGTAGTCGGTATCCGTAGCCAGTCTTGTTAATGATCTCACTGAGGGGGTTCAGGCCTATGCAGAACAGCAGTGGGGACAGAGCATCTCCTTGGTAGATCCCGCACTTGATGGTGACTTGTGCTATGGGCTTGGAGTTGGCCTCTAGTGTTGTACGCCACATCCCCATTGAGTTCCTGATGAAGGCTCTTAGGGTCCCATTGATCTTGTACAATTCTAGGCATTCCAGTATCCAGCTGTGGGGCATTGAGTCATAGGCCTTCTTGTAATCAATCCAGGCAGTGCACAGGTTGGTCAGTCTGGTCTTGCAGTCTCGGCTGATTGTTCTGTCTACCAGTAGCTGGTGTTTTGCGCCTCTGGTATTCTTGCCAATTCCTTTCTGTGTCCCGCTCATGTATTGACCCATGTGCCTGTTCATCTTAGCCGATATGATGCCTGACAGGAGCTTCCATGTAGTACTGAGGCAGGTTATTGGTCGGTAGTTGGAGGGGACCGGTCCCTTCTTGGGGTCCTTGGGGATCAGGACCGTCCGGCCTTCAGTTCATTCTCTCTT
>NW_024582548.1:616417-660576 GCF_018398535.1 Haplochromis burtoni | reverse complement strand
CCCAGGCCTCTGGTAGAGGACCCGAGCTTGAAGGATAAACCGCCCGCAGGGGCGTGCTGGGTGTTTTGTTGTTTCATATATATATTTACATATATATATGAATTAAAACTATGAATTATGCTACTCTAAGATATTTGACTTCAAGAACAAATAAAAATATGGCTTATGGAAATCCCCATCATATGTAACCTCTCAAGAGGAAGCTACATAGGAATGAACTGTTTATAGACTCTTGTTTTGACATTAAAATTATCTTTTCTAAAAGTCTAGACTGAATGTGAGAGATTATCCAAATGTTCATTTTCTTGGGACAAATATGGGTTCAAACTTGTAGTAAACTTTGTAGTTTTGTCTCTGCACCTCACTTCATGCACAGTAGAAGCCTCACATTCCAAAGCTGCATGTTTCATTAGTTTGCCAGCCCATTGCTGGCATATGAAACATTATATATGACCCAAGCGTGTGCTGGCTGGCTTTACCTTCTCTACCATTAATATAATTTTGAATTTCCAAGTTTGCTTTTCTCTTTTGGACCATAACTAATAGGGGAAAAGGGGGAATTACATTTGTTGAGTTGAGAATTATAGACTACACCTGTAAATTTCAAAAGGGATGGAATATCTTGTATTAATTAATATAAGGACACCAATGAAATTAGGAAAAATATTTATGTAATGTTGCACAGAGGATGAAATATGTAAAATCGTTTGAAGCCATGCCAGTATCAGCACTCTACAGATTGCACTTGCTTAGCAAGTTGTTAGCGAGTGTATGCAGAGAAGTTCGATACAAACTATAGGTTACCGTGTCAATTTCCTAGCAAAGGAATCTCAAGGTTTTCAGTGCAACATCTATATTTCACTGTGACCAACGTCACCCAGTGACAGCAAAAAACCTCCCTCAACCACTCACCAACCATTTGGGAAATACACATTTTTCCCAGCCGGAGGTTACCAGTAGGTCACTGACCACTCTCAAGGCCTGCGTGACTGGGACTTGGACATCAGTTTCACAGTGATGTCAGCAACCACTCAGAACCAGTCAGGGATACTGTTTCCCTAGCAACTGGTGATTGTTGCACAATCACCAAATGTTCTCCAGTCCTGTGTGAGTAGAAGGATAGATAGAAAGTTGATCAGTGTACAGAGTACAGTATGAGAAACTTTAACACTGTTATTGTGAAAATGTTAGGATTGTGACATTTTGTAACTCACAGTTGTTTAGTGCAGACTCACAGAGTCACTTGCATGTCTTTAAATTGGTCTAATATGCTGGTGCATGCTTTTTCTGGACTGCATGCAAATTATCTGGTCTTATAACAGGGTTACATTGTCAATACCAGCTTAAATTAGTCACAGGAAAGAGGATCTTTTTTATTTTATGATATCACACTTCATTATTCCATCTATGACATTTTCTCAGATTAAAAACAAAATTTGGTTTCTGTAATTTTCAGTCATGTTATTAAATCTGAACATTGTAATCCTGTGTTTTTTATATGAGCTAGCTTAAGTGACTAACATAGTGATGTAAATATGGATAAAAAGTGTAGTGAGTGAAATAAGTGTTCATTTACCCTCTTGACCTGTGAAGTGGATATTTACTCTCCATTCTTTGCCAGGTCTGGTGGGGGTTTCTTTTGTTTTGTTTAGTTTTTTTTATAAAAACACCCTCCACGTTCATCTTACACATTAACTTTTATTCACACCTGAAAACTTAGAGGCAGCAGGTTCACTGAGAGGAGACTTTCTGGCCTAAAGCTGATATCTCATATGTACATTTAGGCACTAAATGCAGGTTCTTGGATAAACTTGCGGCAGTATGCAAAAGCAGCTTGAAAACTTGCTAATTTAAATATTCTTGTTTAAGGCCCAAAAGTTCAGAAAGTAATTTGCCAAGTGCACTCTGCCCAAGGGAATAACAGTAAAAATTTCCAGTGGAAAATACAGTAAGCAACTCTCACTGAGGGAGGCAGCTCTGCATTTTACATCCTGATGATTCTCGGTGCTTTAGCCTCTGGTTTTGGTTCAGGTTCATCAATATTAATTGGACAAATGTTGACCAAAGAAATAACACAAATTCCTAAAAATGGCAGTATTTTCTCAAGTGAAATTGTTGCTGATTAGTACTATATACATCACATATCTATATATACATGGTCTATATAAATATTTATATAGTGAGTGAGAGAGATAGATGCTCTCCATTCTCTCCATTTGTGCCTCATGTGAAACTCTGTGCCTGATTGCGGACTTGAAGAGAGGTGTCCCAGAACCTGAACAGAGCCTCGCCAGCTGCAGCCACTTCAACAATCAAGTTTGCTTCAAATGCACTGCTTTGCCATCTTCTCATAGCCGAAGTTTAGCCTCGACTCTAGCAGTTTGTGATCAGTTTCATTGTTCTGTCTTTATTCTGCTCAGTTTGTGTTTCTCTATGCCTGTAGTCACTTGCTACCCCTCTTTTGCTCCTGGGATCGGTCTCTGGGCGACTCCCCTCTGCACTCCCCTCAGGCCCCATCCTCAGGCTTTGGTTAACTCTCAGGATGTGATTTCCAGCACAAGCTTCCAACCACAGCTGCCAGGCCTCAACCTCAGATTCCCAGTTGCCATCCTCAAGCCTTAGCTCCAGATTCCCAGCTTACAGCTCAAGCTAGTATTACCTGTGTTATCCTGTTAACAGCCTAGCTCTTCTCCAGCCATTTCCCACATCCACTTGAAACTCATCCACTTGAAACGCAGCTTTCCTTTCTGATTTTAAACTGCCCGTTACTGCTCGTATTTCATCTTTCTGTGTGTGCAGCTACAGCAGGAAGTGGATTATTTTATCCAGTAGGTTTTCTTTAGAGCTGAAATGCATAGTGCAAACACTACTTAACCATTTTATTCTATTCTATTCAATTTTACTGATACAGCGCCAAATCACAACAGTTGCCTCAAGGTGCTTTATACTGTAACTACAATAATACAATTCTAATAATAATTATAATACATTTTTATTTTAACATGTGTTTTTGCATGTAAGTTAACACCATAAAGTGAATTGTTTTCCACTGACTCGCTACACTTTTCATTTCTCTATTTATGCCACCTTTTTCCCCATCTCATTCATCCTCCTGCCAGCGACCAAGAAAGCCACCTGTGCACATCATCTTAAAGGATGTCTCAATACTTAAATATGCATCTGGAGGAGAGAGAAGAGAAGGCCTGATGAAGAAGCTATGAGTGAGGAGGCACAGGTTCATTGTTTGCAGCAGCTACAGAAATGAGGCATGACACACATCTGGACTAAGATTAACAACTATGTGATCAAACCCTCTGTTTGTTATGCATAATGTATAGTAGCCATATATTCTAGTGCCATTGTGTCATTTAATTAATTAAATTCATTGTCAAAATGTATTTTTTGACATTAGTTTGATATGTAAAAAATAACAGTTAATGCAACTATATGTTAGAGTAAAATACAGCTACAGTTGAGATTATGTGTATTTAAATGGCAACTGTGTTGAAAAGGCACACAAGAGAAATGACAACCATGCTGAGCATCAGGTAGCATTTATGTACACATGCTCAAAATAATATGCTTTCTGGAGACCAGTGGAACCTTTTTTCACTCCAGTGGGTGTGATATTCAGAGTAGTGGTTATGATATGCAATATTTTATAGCTGTGAGCTGTTGTCTGCTGAAACTTGAAATAAACTTTTGAGTACCTGACACTTACATTGCCTTGATCTAATATTGGACTTTCAGGAATTTAACTTCATATTTTGAAAACTAAGCTAAGAATACATAAATAATACTTGACTTTTTCAGCCTAATGTAATGATTTTAGCAATTTTCCACAAAGATTGTTTCAAACCTCAATGACAGCTGTGTCCTTACAGTTCAAGAAATGACTGCAATCATGGCTGTAGCTAGGGAGGTAGGTAGAGGTCATCTACTAATTGGAAGGTTGGTGGTTGCTCCAGCCTCCATGCCAAATATCCTTGGGCAAGATATTAACCTGAAGTTGTTCTCAGATGGATACACTGGAGTGTGAATGTCAGAAAGCACTTAAGCATAGAAAAAAGGTGCTTGTGTGAACGGGTGATTGAGCCATGTTGTATAAAGGGTGTTGAGTGCTCAGAGTAGACCACAAAAGCACTATAAGAACCAATTCATTCACATGATGCGTCGGGATATATATGTATGTTCTCTGTTTAATTTTCCCATCCAGTACAAGCCATCAATCAAGCTTTAATTTTAGTTCAAGAAGGGAATATTAAACTCTTAACTTTAACAAAGAATGGCTGAAATTTAGAGTGAAAGTATTCTTGAAATCTGAATATCATGCAGTGCAGCACAGGCCTCTTTGTTTCTGCTAACTCAAATGCACAAGACTTTAACATACTTTGCAGTGTTAAAGCATTAGGCACACAGAACATAACAAAAACAGTGGAAAGATCATTTTCATTGCAAACAAAACACTACGAGTATAATATATGTACTTAAAAATATGTCTTATTTGCCTCTGGATGTTTATATGCTTATAAAAGTTTTCTTTTTACAGCTTTGCATAACACTGTTAGTTAAATTTGAATCTAGTGTAAAATAATAAAAAATTAATCAATTATAATTTCCTTTATATTTTGAAAGCTTCCTCTTAAATTTCAAATCCTTAGCAATGTCAACAATTTACCTTGACATGGACGATAAATACTTTTATTTTCGTCCTCACCATAAAAACTCCACGTTCTCTGATTGCTGATCAGTGCTCTCCCGTCTTAACAGTAATAAATTATCTGCAAACAGCTACTAGCAAATGCCAGTAAAACCTCAGTGCTGTGACTGCTCAGAAACTGTGAGTGTGACTCAAAGGTGTATTTGAGCAATATAATAAATTTGTAACTGTCCTCTGCTTTTCTGTTGGGTTTAATTTCCTTTCTGTGTTTTTGTCCAAACTGTCAACTCTAAGTTTGCATTAGATGTGAAATTATTTGTCAGTGACCTCTCTACTGGAAGGCTTGAGGCCATAAAGATCCTCAAGAGGGTATGGCTGATAGATGGAAAAAATTGTCAATGTCCAAGTCTGTTAAACTGTGCCAGCTGTTTATGATATTTTGTTATCGAATGACTCACAAGTATTATTTCAGCACACCAGGGGAGAGAAATTAAAATGGCCAAATGCCATAACTGTACAGAAATGTGGGAATAAGTGATACTTATAGAACATATTCTTTATAACTATAGCCAGTAGCCATCCTCAATAGCTGGGGATCGCATAGGGCCCTGGTAAACCTATCCCAGGGTTGACTGGTTAGACTGTTCCCTTGATTTAGTTCCTTTCATAAGACTCGACTGAATCACTCTTCATCTGGCCTCTCACCTAGGAACAATTTGATTTGGGAGACCCTACCTTGGGGCAACAAAAGCAGCCCGACATCTGCAGTGATGCAGATGCTGTACCAGTCAATTCTGGTAAACCAAGCGTTGATTGATTTACCTGATGATCCACATCCCTATCCTCACCTATGGACAGGAGCTTGAGTAGCAACCGAAAGAACAAGATCATAAAAGTGGCAGAAACAAGCTTTCTCCAAAGAGTGACTAGCCTCTCCCTTAGAGTAGAACCTCTACTCCTCCACATAGAAAGGAGCCTGATGAGATTTTTTGGGAATCTGACTAGAAAACTCTTGGGCGTCTCCTGGGTGAGGTGTTCCGTTCCGCACAGGTATGTCACAGCAGGAGGCTTCCTTCTGGACGGGTGGACAGGCTGTATAACTACATTTACCCCGACTAAAACCCCCTACAAGACAAACTTCTGCCCCATAACAGATACAGTCGTGTTATTATGCTGATGACAAACATACAGAATACCTGGTTACGCAATCTGTGACACACTCATTAATCCACACACACACATGCTCAGATACAGCACAAAAAGACACACCTGTAGACACATACAGGGATGCAAAATGCAATGACACAGATGCTTTGTGTGATGTGCTCTGTGCACCACTAAATACACAAAGATACACATTCAGGATAGAAATCAGTTACCTGGAAGGAAGAGTGAAATCAGATTCAGCTCGCGGTTGCCAACGGCTTGGGTCTCAGTAATTAGCTGTGTTATATGCTTGAAGCACACACATAATAAACCAAGAGGGTGGAGTTCTGTGTGTGTGTGCCTTTTTTTTTTTTTTCCTTTGCTTTGAGCATGTTTGATGTGCTGTATGTAGGTTGTGTGCATGTCCAAAGTCCCCCTATGCATTTAAGACCCTTCATCGTCAGTCTCAAAGTCTTTTTCAAGTGTGTGAAATGTGTACTTCCTCATTGTGTGTATGAATACGTGCATGCGCGTGCCTAGTTGGGGATTATTAAAGTCTTCATTGATGTTTGTGACTATAAATTTCAGGCCCCAGGGTAGTGCCGATGCTACCAAGATATGTCCTCATATAACAAACTGGACTAATGAAAGCCAGGAAGTAATTGTGGGACTGAAGCCCTGACTCACCCACCCCACCACCCATTTCTCATTTTCTTCTCCAATCTAACTGCAATCAAACTCAATCTCAGGTGGCAGTAGACTGGTGGGTGCTTGTATATATGGCACCCATGTAATTAAGTTTTCAGGTTCCCTGACTTTATTGTGCAGCTTGGACTGCGCACTGCCAGCAGTAGTAATTAAAGCTGAGCCTTCTTCTATGGATGTGTTTTACTTCCTGATTTAATTACCTTTATTAATCAGATAAATGATGGAGAATGAAATGTTAAAGCGAGTGGATCTGGGTACACTTTACCTGTTTGTTTTTAGTTTTAGGGAGATTGCATTGAGATTTTGTAGCGAAAACGGAGATGCAATAATGGTAAACAATAAAATATAACCATAAGAAGGTACTTATTCTGAGCTGGGATAGTTTTACATCACAACAAGAGTACAGACAATTTACTAAAGCTGGTGTTGTTGGTGAGGAATTTCTCAGTGGCATTTCGCCATCAATTACTTTTATTTCCTTTAAGAAAAAAGCATAACAACAACAAACAAGTCAACTATACCTGCAAAAGAACAGATAAGCCATAATGGTGGACTGTGCTCATAAAACAAGCATAGAGGCTTGCCGAGACCCAGGGAGCGTGGGTTTATGTTTGAAGGAGACTTGCAGCTTTAAAATTGTTCTTTGCTGTTCTCGTCATGAAGCAAACGGGACCACACAGCTCACATCCAAGCAAGTCTTTTGGTGTTTAGACCTCTGTGCGTCATCTTTTTATGCCAGTCCAACTACTAGCCAATTTCAGAGAGTACAGGGAACAGCGAAGCAAGTGGGAGACACGAAAGAGAGAAAAGACAGAGACAACACAAGTCTGACCCTCACACTCCACTTGTCAGTCAAACATCTGGAGTGAACGCTTGGAGGAAGCAGCCTGTCAAATCCTGTTAATTATTCCCTACATCTCTACTTCTTCTTCCCATCTGACAGGCTGACAATTGGCCAGACCATGAAAAAATGTTTTGAAATATAATAAGGAGCATATAGTCTATTAATATTAAAGACATATAAAAATAAACTCTTTCATCCTGTCAGTCAGCTTACTGTGCTATAAAACCCCCATAGTATATTTAATGTTTTGTATATTTAATGAGGTGATGGCAAGAATAGGCAAAGCACGAACTACTTTTCTGATCATTAAGAATGTTTGGAGCTCGAAAGGGATCGGAAAATCCACCAAACTGAGAATATTTAAGACCAGTGTGAAAAGTATACTCCTCTGTGATTTAATGGCAAAAAGACCACTCTGCAAGCAGACATATATCAACGGCTGCCTCCGTTGAATCCTCAGAAGATGGTGAATCCTCACACTTCAGCAGCCAGACTTATCCTGAGAAAAAAGTGGCGATAGCTTGGTTGTGGATTTCCCCACAAAGCTGCAAAAAACGGCAAGCCATTTTGTGATGGGGGAATTAATCAGAAACAAACAGAAGCATTTCACCCCTCTTCAGGTGAACAGTAACACGATCAAGGGCATTGCGGGAAATATGAAGCTTCAGTTAAAAAACAGAGTGGACAGTTTTGACTTTTTCTCCGTGGATCTGGACAAGAGTCGTGATGTACATGACACAACCCAGTTACTCATGTAACATCTACTCTTACCAGCAGCAGTTTAAAACAGAGATAAAAAAAAAATTATTATGGAGCAGAATTCAGTTCTTCTTATCAGTATGACCTTCCACAATAGTGCTGGTAACTCATGTGGCCCCTTGAGAAAATTAATTGCTGATCTAGCGCAATGCCTTACAAAAATGTTTTCACCTCTAACCCTCCACAGGTTCTGAAGAGGTAAACAAACCTTTTTTAATGCTGTAAAGCTGGGCATTTTACTAAGTGATTTACTCGCTTTTAGAGCCAGCCTCAAGTGGACACTGCAGTTTTTGGCACTTCAGCACTGGCTTCATTTTTCTGCCCCGGAGGTTGCCACTTGGACAGAATAGGACAATTCTATGCTCCCAACGCTGCCAACACATAATTTGTGAAACACAGTTTTAGCTAATGACACTAACACAAATAATGAGGAAGATTAAATGAATAGTTCCACAGTTTAGGAAACCATACTAATTCACTTGCTTGCCAAGAGTTAAATAATTAGATCAATACCACTCTTATATAATATGAACCTGGAACCCAGAGGCTAACTTAGCATAGCACGAAAACAATAAGCAGTGAGGTGGTTCTATCCAGGGTCACCGACTTATCCTAACAGGGCGTCTAAAACTCAATACTTAACACACTATATTTCATTAGATAAATCCCACTGTGTTTTTTTGACAGTATGTATTAAGAACTTTACATGCGTATGTATGTTTTCATTGCAAAAAACAAACAAGCGCTTAAAAAGAGGCTGTGCTCCGTTTAGCTGTGCTGTAGTCTAATTACCAACTAGCAACAAACAATTAGCAGCTAGCATCGGTGGCAGGTAGGCCTGAATGGTTCGTAATTCCACAACAACCAGGCAGCATAAACAATCTGATGAAAACACGTGTAAATCGGGCCTCTATACACAGAGAAGCCAATTAGCAAATGAGGAGCAGCTGTGCAGGCGAGTGGCTGATAACAAGGGCAGTCAACACAGTGAGTTCTGAGTCCCGTCACCTCTTTTGATGAATGAGGACATTTAGTCAACATGGTTTTACCCCCTATCCCCTGTATCCCTGTATGGATAGCCAGCTTTAATTATTGATGAGGACATATACATGGCTTTTCTTTACCATCACCTTATCATTTAAAATGAGACAATGCTGGTTAGACATACAATATCCTATACAATAGTAAATTTGTGTGGATGTAGGTTTATAAGAACATTAGTGTAAAGTAGTAAAAAGTGTAAAAGGTAAATAGTGACGATAAAATGTGTGATTAGTATTTTCTATATCAGGTCAGTGTTTGAAGAAATAATAATAATAATAATAATAATAATAATAATAATAATAATAATAATAATAATAATAATAATGGAACACGTGATGAATGACTTTTTTATTTAACTGAACAGGAATGTTCTCACTTCGTAAATGTATGACCTACAAATGTCTAAAATCAAAACCTTAGGGGGTGAAAAAGGGGGACAGAAAGAAAGAAGCAAAAGAAAGCAGCCAAATTTCTTCAGCCTGCAGGTCTCTTGTCATCATGTCACCCAAAGGGACTAGAAGGATGTGTGACAGTCTAAGAGGCTAGCTGGAGCCCCGAGAGAGCTGAGATGCACTCAACATCTAATACATCATGTAAGACAAATGTGTGAAGATAAAACACAGACCAGCCTGAACAATATTAGTGTGCTTGTTTCTGTATATGTGTACTTGTTTTTTGGTGCATATGTTAAAAAAATGTGCACATGTGCATGTGTTTGTACATACGTGTCAATCCGTTTACAAGCTACGTTTTTAGATATAACTATAGACCACAATAAAAGTCAAGCAAAAAAACATATTCCCATGTTAAATCTGTAAAAGATGCCAGAATCAGGCCAATCCCAGCATGAGCTGATGGCTTATTAATGCACAGGGACCTGGTACCCAACATATTCAGATTGTGCATTTAGCTTTTTGCCCCATTACGGGCAATATTAAGCCGAAGAGTGCAGGGCCATTTCCAAAGAGCCAGCCTGTAATGAGAGATCAGAGGCAAGGTTTTATCATAGGCAATAAAACATGAGAACTGCGTGTCTGTTAATAAGACCCCGAGAGGATTGGAGAGAGGGGGTGAAAGGCGTGGGATCCTAGGATCAAAGAAATGTCTGCCTGGAGAGGAGAGGAGAGGAGAGGAGAGGAGAGGAGAGGAGAGGAGAGGAAAGGAGAGGAAAGGAGAGGAGAGGAGAGGAGAGGAGAGGAACGAGTGAGAATTTGCAGACAAGAATAGAAAGAGTGGACAAAAGGTGGAATGAATTGTACTTGAATCCAATAGAAAACCAAAAATTAATGACAGATTGTAAAAAATAAAGATCTTTTTCTAGTCATCCTTACATTTATGTGTTTTATTCCATCAGCTTTTCTTATCTGTTACAGCAGCAGCATTGGTTCAGATTAATAGGAGTGCTGATTCTTTTAGATGATTGCCATTCCTTTGTTATCCCTACAAAGTCCACTGACATGCCTTTTTCATGCAGATGTTTTTCCTGCACAAATGTGGCTTCAACTGCAATTAAAATAATTCAGTTAATACGATTTTCTCAAGCTGCCTTTACACCTTGCATTACACTGAACTTGGATATAACAAATTCCCATCTGAACATAATACTAATCTAATGCATAATACTGTAATACTTTAATTTTTTGTCTTCTCTTTATCATAAACTGTCACTCATTGCTTGTTATAAGATGTTTGAAAGTTTATTTTGAATGCTGGACTACATGCACCTTTTTAAAATAATGTAAAACAAGATGTGAACTGTAATGTGTGTTTTTGTTATATCATGTTATCGTATAACATGTTGGGTAGATTAATAGCATATAGGAATGCATTTTTTATTTGGTGATAACAGGTTTTTGTATGAAATAACCTTTATAGTAACTATAGCTTTAAAAGGTCTGCGTAAAATATTGCATGGACACATAAATTGCCAAAAAGGTGTAGCACCACTTTAGTGAGCGGAGGCCCTGCATAAAGTCTTTTTTTCATAAATCTTCGGGTAGGTCAGAAATGAAAACATGACTTTGGAGCAGCTGCACTTGATGTGACAGGAGCCTTCCCAATTTATTTTGATTGGCCTTGCTTTATGCAAGCCTCGGGTAGATTTCCCATGGGCAACTATATGTTCTCGCTAAGACTGGGAAATTCAAAATGTGTGATGCCTACAAGCCGAAACTACAAATGAAAGCAGAAGTATCATCCAAGCGGACGTGTCTATTAGTTTCAGCCGAAACGTGTTTTGAAACGCTAACTGTGTTGTGTTCATTTTAAATACTGATAGCAAGAAAGTGACATCATCTTTACATTTTAATATTTACTGTTTTAGTACTTACTGTGTACATGAACATACAAAAAAAAAATCACCATGGCAACCATATTTATGCATCTACTCTGAGTGTCAATTAATGCGTTTCTCACCAGCTGATTGATTTTAGTGCTTGTTTTAAAATGGAGGGCAATTAGCCTGGTGAGAACTTAATTAAAGATGTTTAAAAATTATTCAGCAGAAGCTAATTCCAAGTGTAAGACGGGCTAATCAGTCTGACTGGATTTATAATTGACTTCAGCCCACATGCTATATATTGTGCGGAGGTGTGGACCTCAGTTTGATCCTCATTTGCAGCTTCACCGCCACCCTGCTGTCTTTGTCAAGCATCCCAGCTCGTGTTGCCTAGAATCCACATAAAAAGGCACAAAACCATCTGATCAGTATGAACTGTGCATAGATGCAGATGCATAATTAACTGACAGTAAAAACTGTGGTTTCCCTGGAACCGCCAAATCACTTTCAAGCCAAATACACTGCAACAGTTTATGATTTCTCAGCAGTGTCTCTGATCAAATAAAAAACTACAGATATATAAGCAGTTAATGTTGAAAATTCAAAGACCAGATGGTTCTGTGTTGTTTTTAGATATACTGTTTAGTCTTGATTTCCTTTCTGAGGGAAGCAATTGTTTGAGAGGAAACCTACAGGAATGCCCGTACTGGTCCAATGATTAGAGAAACCATCCTTTTGCAGGGAATGTGTCTTCATTACTAATGCCTAGACCTTTATACCAAACCGGGTCTCAGAATAATATAATTTCTTTAAAAAAAAAAAAAAAAGCAGAAGGAAATCTAGCTCTCTTCCACCCACATTGACCATGAATCACACAAACAAATCTGAGCACAAATAATCAGCTTGCTTCTTATAAACAAGTTAAGAATCACATTTGAAAAAAAAAAAAAGAATTAAAACAGAACCAGATTCATTACTCTAATTGTGTCCGATCAGGCCTGGCTGTTGTATCGCCCCGAGGCCATAGCTGGCCCTTTGGTTGTTCCTGGCTGGCCCACATGATCAGGCAGTAACGTACTTACTGAAAGAGTCATTTATTCCTGGAGGTAACTGCATGCTTGAGCTGAAATAAGATAAACTTGCTGGTGCTGGAACCAATAGCAAAGTGACCAAAGATAAAGTGACTAAAACAAATCCAAAACTAAAATTGGTATTTTTACATTGTATTATATACCAGGCTAAAAGTGCTGTTTTTACCTTTTGGTTGATGTAGTAGCTGAAATAGTTAACTTGATTGGGACAAGAGCACTGAATCACAGGCAGTCTTTTGCACTTATGAGGTGCATGAGATAAACATGGGCTAACACACTGTTGTCAGGTGCTAAAAAAAACACTAAAGGACCTAGAGGGCAGAAATATAAGAGGGTTTTTTTTAGAAGAAAGGCAACGGCATCCGAGTTCTCAGATGCAGAATGGATGGCAGACATTTGTTGCTGATGTGATGGCACTAAATTATGAAACGTTATTTGAAATATTCTTACTCACATGCCAGCACTGAATATGTTGGTTCTGTTTGGATCTGTTTTAACTTGTTTGTTAAGTTTAACAAATCAGGATACAGATTATCTGACCTGTTCATTGTACTTTGCATTTCCATCTCATTGAACCTCACTTTAATGTACTCATTCAAGCCCAAAACCAACTAAAATTAACTCAAAGTAGAAGAAAAGAACCAAAAACTTGCAGATGAAGCAATAAAACTACATTAAGTTACTTGTATAAGTTAGTCTTCAAAATTTAGCAAAAACTTGCACATTTTCTTTCACAATTGTTTTTGCAATTATTGATAAAATAGTGATAAAATACTGGCATTTCTACTATGTCTGCGTCACATTTTCATTGCCTAATTATGACATCTACTCTTAAAATTAGCAGTTTACGAAGAGATTAAAAAAAATATTGAGCGGGATTTAGTTCAGCTGAAGGTGTGGCACAACTACCCTCCGCTGTGTTAGATAGCAATCGGAATCCTAATCCATGACGCTGGTCTGAATAAAGAACCAGGAATTCTTCAGTAAATAACTTTCCCCCGGCTGTAGCACAGCCTGGATGTCTCAGTGGAGGAGATCCTGTAAATAACAGTCTGTGGATTGATGAGCCAAACATCCTTGACTGTCTGCTTTTCTTGAATTTTATTTTTTATTTTTTGCTATAGGCCACACCACCATGCATGTTGGGTGGGTCAAGGTGGCACAAAAAAGTCCATAGCCTTCACTCAGTACTTAATATACTGAATATATTATTCTATTTTCGAGATATCTAGTCCAGATTTTCCACTCCGGCTAAGTAAATATAGTTGACAGAATTGACAGACTCTGTCGGTATTGAAGTTATTAGATTAAAATGTTTCCCTTTGGAGTAGACTTCACAGTCAGATATAAAAATAAAGTTGAAGTTCGACCATTTCCTTCTGCTGATATTTGCGCATGCACTGACGTACACAGAAGCACAGATGCATGATTCATTAACATTTTCATTAGCAAGAATTGTGGTCACTTTATTCGAATCCCCTCCCTTATTTCCTTATTCAGTACCTCAATTTAGTATTTAACTTTAAAAAGCTTTGAATCAGCAGCTAAGTTAAGTCTTTTTTATGATTTGCTTTTCTACATGGACTTTCCTTCAGAGGGAATTGGAAATTCATAAACAGGGCTGACTCGTCTGCCCACATCAGTCTGGAAGGCATATTCTGTGCTGGTTTCACTTCCTATTCTCCATGTCCTTAATGAAGCAGGATTGATAGCATGCCAGTGGAAAGAGATCTCACCTCATCAGCGACCAGCCAGGGGAGGGACGCCCTCCAATAAATAGTGCAGTAAACACACAATTAAGGGCCCACATATCACTGCTCCGTTATTACATCCTACCAATTAAGCATCGGGGGCAACCTCCTCATTTGTATCGCTTTAAGCCTGTAATCAGTAATTTAGTAATGATGTGCTGAGTCTCAGCTGCAGGCTCAATAACCAGTCAAAGGTTGAAAGTGGGTGGTGGTGGAGATGGTGGAGCATTTGTCTACATAAAATGCAGCAACATTTAGGTGAACAGTTTAGGCTGTTGTGTATTAGGTCTTACTGTTGGCTTTAAAAAAAACAACAACAACAACAACAATAAAATAAAAGTTTCTATATGCTAAAGTGTATGAAATTTTATCCCTTTTTTCAAAATTATCCACAACCTCATTATTCATTCTGAACAGCCAGGGGGTATTAATACATTTAACTGATGTGCTGCTATATAGGCCAACAAAAGCACACTCACTTTAATATTGATCATGTTTCGAGCTACAGGGCTGATTTTTAATCAAGTCGAGCTCCGGGGCTGAACGCGGTGTGAAAATAAAAGGTAGACTGGAGGGGATGAGCGCATATTCATAATCTGGTTTTTTAGCAACATGTCTGGCACAAAAGAGATGTGGCGTCTTCACAAGAAGCAGTTCCCATCGATGGATCTGGGCAAGCCTAGCGTCAGCTGCTCAGTCCAGAAGCTTTTAAATGTTTATGTTTGTCTGCCACCTAGTGCAGGAGACTGGCATTTGTCATTATCAGATATGTGTATATGTGTCATCTGATGTTGGTTCTATCGCTTTAAAATACTTGAGTTTTTGCATGTAAATCGCTGATGCACCTTATGTCCTTCCCAGTTTACCTTGCTGGTGCAAGCTTTCATAATCACTGAATAAACATTTTCCAGTCTGTTACCAGAATAATCCAAGTCAGCAGATATTCCTTGTTTGCAGAGCCTTGACAGAAAACAGTGCAACGTCTTACCTGCACCTCCTCAAACCTATTAAGTGATCTCTTGTGGATACCATGAGAATATACTGGATGTATGCTCATGTGGGTGGGTTTGAAGGAAGATTTCAAAAAACTAAAGTGTAATATTACCATCCACGACAAATTTAAAAAGTATTCAGATAATGTTAATGATTTCTCCTGATCTCAGTCCTGCTTAATGCCACAAGAACGTCCAAAAAACACCCACCCGTACACCCTCAGCCATTACACTGATAAATGCATGATAAGATTAAACACTGACACAACAGTTTCCCAAGTGAGTAAAGTTTCTTTTTACCAGCGCTGATGGCATTTAATAATCAAAAGTGTAGAAGTTTTCACAGACAGCAGGGGGCTTTTATTATTCTTTAGGGATTAGAATTTTTCTCCAAGAGAAATATTATCACCCATGAATATGAGTTATGTAAGATAATGCCACTCCGTATAGACCCCCGTGGGTGTTCTGTGCCAAGTTAGCATATTTAGGTTGTCTTCTACTGTATATGCTCATCCCATTGCTATAATGTTTCCTCTGCTTGTGCTGGTTGACTGGTGACTGTTAAAGCGTGATTCAGTAGGTCCACAGTACCTTTATGGATGTGGTATATTCGTGTTTGTATTACAGAAAAAGGGTTATTGTCTGTTAGCTGGCAACGTGTCCGGGGTACACTCTGCCCCTCACACTATGACATCACATCCAATTCTGAACCCTGCAGTTAAGAAAATTGAAGGATGGATGGATCTTCCCAAAATCTAATTCAAAGGAATCAACTTATCTTCTACTTCTTAGTAATTTTAGTTGTACTTGTTATTCTTGGTAATCCTCTGAGTCAGCTCTCTTAGACTGAACCTTAAATTGCTGGAGGAAAAAGATTCTAGGGGGCAAATGTCTTTTTGTTTTATTAAAAAATCCAAGGTTGAAATTATTACTGGTCCTCAGTCACAGTTTGATCTCCACACAATAATAAATATCACACAGTCTCTCTATCAAATTTGATAAGTCTGGATGCAGCCACCTTTATTACAGTTGTCTTTGAAGCAACAAAAAATGATTAAAATATCTCAAATCTGTTGCTTTAATTAACTATAACAACTGTATACGGTTGCCATATTAGAGCTGGAAGAAGTGTACATTACTGTTAGGCAGATTGGGTTGTGTGTCTTGGCTGTAGTTTCATTGTCTCAATCTCAGCTCCCACTCTGACTCTGTTGTCTGTCCCATCTATATGTTAATGTAGGACTTTTAAGAGAGTAAACAGAAAGACTCCACCAGGTTGCATTTTCTTGCTAAACTATTTAAAGTTCCTTGAGGATTTTCTTTTAGTAAGTTCCTCAAATTAACTAACATTTTCTCACATGTTCTTGCTATTATTTTCTCCCTGAAAAAGGCAGAGCTTCTGTAATATACTTTGGCTTTCCATTGTACATTTTGATTCATATACAGCCAGTTTCAGAACATCCAGATATCTATGATGGCTTTTTGTCACAGATTTATACAGGGAGTGCAGAATTATTAGGCAAGTTGTATTTTTGAGAAATAATGTTATTATTGAACAACAACCATGTTCTCAATGAACCCAAAAAACTCATTAATATCAAAGCTGAATGTTTTTGGAAGTAGTTTTTAGTTTGTTTTTAGTTTTAGCTATTTTAGGGGGATATCTGTGTGTGCAGGTGACTATTACTGTGCATAATTATTAGGCAACTTAACAAAAAACAAATATATACCCATTTCAATTATTTATTTTTACCAGTGAAACCAATATAACATCTCCACATTCACAAATATACATTTCTGACATTCAAAAACAAAACAAAAACAAATCAGCGACCAATATAGCCACCTTTCTTTGCAAGGACACTCAAAAGCCTGCCATCCATGGATTCTGTCAGTGTTTGATCTGTTCACCATCAACATTGCGTGCAGCAGCAACCACAGCCTCCCAGACACTGTTCAGAGAGGTGTACTGTTTTCCCTCCTTGTAAATCTCACATTTGATGATGGACCACAGGTTCTCAATGGGGTTCAGATCAGGTGAACAAGGAGGCCATGTCATTAGTTTTTCTTCTTTTATACCCTTTCTTGCCAGCCACGCTGTGGAGTACTTGGACGCGTGTGATGGAGCATTGTCCTGCATGAAAATCATGTTTTTCTTGAAGGATGCAGACTTCTTCCTGTACCACTGCTTGAAGAAGGTGTCTTCCAGAAACTGGCAGTAGGACTGGGAGTTGAGCTTGACTCCATCCTCAACCCGAAAAGGCCCCACAAGCTCATCTTTGATGATACCAGCCCAAACCAGTACTCCACCTCCACCTTGCTGGCGTCTGAGTCGGACTGGAGCTCTCTGCCCTTTACCAATCCAGCCACGGGCCCATCCATCTGGCCCATCAAGACTCACTCTCATTTCATCAGTCCATAAAACCTTAGAAAAACCAGTCTTGAGATATTTCTTGGCCCAGTCTTGACGTTTCAGCTTGTGTGTCTTGTTCAGTGGTGGTCGTCTTTCAGCCTTTCTTACCTTGGCCATGTCTCTGAGTATTGCACACCTTGTGCTTTTGGGCACTCCAGTGATGTTGCAGCTCTGAAATATGGCCAAACTGGTGGCAAGTGGCATCTTGGCAGCTGCACGCTTGACTTTTCTCAGTTCATGGGCAGTTATTTTGGCCCTTGGTTTTTCCACACGCTTCTTGCGACCCTGTTGACTATTTTGAATGAAACGCTTGATTGTTCGATGATCACGCTTCAGAAGCTTTGCAATTTTGAGACTGCTGCATCCCTCTGCAAGATATCTCACTATTTTTGACTTTTCTGAGCCTGTCAAGTCCTTCTTTTGACCCATTTTGCCAAAGGAAAGGACGTTGCCTAATAATTATGCACACCTGATATAGGGTGTTGATGTCATTAGACCACACCCCTTCTCATTACAGAGATGCACATCACCTAATATGCTTAATTGGTAGTAGGCTTTCGAGCCTATACAGCTTGGAGTAAGACAACATGCATGAAGAGGATGATGTGGACAAAATACAAAATACTCATTTGCCTAATAATTCTGCACTCCCTGTATAGCAGAGGGGATGGAGTATACTTTCCATAGGTGATATAAGTTAAAGAACCACCTTTCAGTGCAATGTTTGCATTATTACTGCCAAAGTTTTGGGGGTTTTAAGTTATAAAACACAGTTTGAGTGGCTAACTTTTTCATCATCCATCCATTCTGTAGCTGATAATGCTCATGGGAATACAAACAAACAGCAGCTGTCATCGGGTTCATGGCTGAATGATCTGACAAGAATGAAACCTCTGCACATCAGTAAAGTGGCAGAATGACAGCTCCGGTTAACAATTAACTGAGCAAATGTAGACCTCAGAGTAATAGAGGAATATAGATACATCCATGAATAATCTAACATAGTCATCTGCCCTTAATAACATTTTTTAAATCACAAGTAGTTTAAACAGGTGATGGCGTCAGCGATAATTGGATTGATGGATGGATGGTGTCTGATATTTTAGATAATTGAAAAACCTTGCCCACAGATTAAAAGATACATACATAAATACTGTATTTCAGGCTCTCTTTTCATTTCATTTTTAATTTAGCCACAAATGTCACAACAAAATACTCTTGCTCCATCTAAAGCCCAGCCCAGAGGAGGGATAGAAAACCATTAGAGCAGCCTTGTGGTAGCAGTGACCCTTCAGATGTGCACGAGTGGTTTTTAGATACACAGCATTACTAATGGACATAATTTTTTAAATAATTCTCTTCTTATCTAGTTGCCCCTTTAACATCCATCATTGCAGTAAAAAAAAGATGTATATCTCTAAAGAGCAGGTGCCTGTCAAAAGTGGGATGTGCTGTCATGAATGTCAATCTCTTTGGGGCAATGGCACCGGGTCTGTGTTAAAGGCTGTATTTATGCATACTTGTGAATGTGAGTAACAAACTGTAATGAAGGAGAATTTAAACTTAATTTGTGTTACATTTATTACTTGTTAAATGTTGCTTTTGAAATAAGCATACACCAAACATCAGGTTGATATTGTAGCAGTGCTTAATGTTACTAGATGCCCTTCTAACCTCTGAGGATGTTCTTCAGGATAAATAGTTTTTCAGACAAATTTATTTCATAATTTCCTATTTTTAGCTCCAGGGCATGGATGATAGAGAGAGGAGGAAATCTACATTGGAGATTGAATGTAGATTTGAGGAAGGGAACTGTAACCAGAGATTGATAAAAAGAAAGAAAACACTAAGAGAAATTGCAGGTTGATGGAATCAGATTTGTGGTAATATTGTACCATTTAATAGGATTCCAGGCTGATTTGAAGTTACACCATTGTCTTAAAATGTTTTTAAAAAATATTAAATAACATTAAATTTAAAATGCATGATAGCTGAGATAGGTTCAGGCAGCCATCGGGGCACTTTGGGTTATTTTGGGGCAGCTTTTGAACAACTTTTGAATGACATACGAGTACATATAATGTCTAAGGTCAAACTTTTATCTTTGTATATATTTTATAGTATATATTTTAAAATATATATACTGTCAGATCAGTGTGCTCTCCTGCAGTGATCACTTTATTCCCTTTGCCGGGGTGAACTACGAGCTGCTTTTGGTGCAAACCCTACGAGAAAAGGGTTTTGTTTATATTATTAAAAATAATCAGTTCCGAAATTTGTGTGATCTTTTGAAGTTTCTCGCATCCTCTCACCTCTTTACTTTGGAGTCATACTTTAAATGACTCACCAGCGCATTCGCTGGCTAATGTCGGCTGATCCACCCACAGTCCTTGAGTTTTCTTATATTCACTCATCCAATAAATGTTCTGATGATGAAAAGAAAGCGCTATCCAGCTTTTTAACCATTAATGAGTTTACTTCAGCATGGAATCATTTCTGACAAATAAAAGCACATTATATTCTGTTTTGTATGCAAAGGTAGAGCTCCTCGGCTGACAGAGATTTAAATCCAAGTTTTAATCTAAGACAGCTGAGTGACACTGGAATCTCAAAGCGTTTGCAGTGTCACTCTGCAAAAAACAAGGTATAATTATTTTTTAATATATTTGTTGTTTGTTTAAGTCTGTCTTATTGGCTTGCAACTTGTGCTATCATCATTAGGCTCTGCAACGACATAGACAGATGGCTGATAATGGTCTCCACTGAAATGACAGTGGCTCACATTCAATTAGACAGTGATGAATTATGTGATGACTATGACCTGAAAAGGAGTTTTAAAGGTCACAAGACAGCTTATGCTGTGGTCTTACTATTGGCCCATAACCTGTAACTGGAAGTTGAGTGAATAGACTAATATTGAAAATGTATGTTTTCAAAAAAAAAAAAAATGTATGTTTTGCAGTCCTTTGCTAACTTTTACAGTTAATAAAGTTAAAGTCCTCCCACTGATTTTGTATCCATCCCAGTGGGTGAGACATACAGCAAGTATTGTGTTTGCACAATTCCAGTAATGTCAAAGCTTTTAGTTCATGGCTAATGCGACCTGCTGAATTTCATTCTGAGCACGAAAATGAAGAGGAGAGGTGATTTAAGTAAAACTGGTTCCAGACGGGTTGGCCTTGATGATGACAGGGGTCAGATAGGAGGGCAACTAACTCATATAACTATTCTTATACCCAAGGTGTGCAGAAGAAGATCTTTGAACACACATGCTGAAGCTTGAAGTAGATAAGCTACAGGAACAGAAGGACCACATCAGTCGCCCCTCCCCTCCTGTCATGGCAGTGTAGTTTATATGGAAGAACTGAGTACATCAGAGGGACGGCTCAGGCTGAGCAGTTTGGATACAAAGTCAGAGAGACGAGGCTGACATGGTTTGGACGTGCAGAGCAAGGATAGTGGACATATATGTAGCAGTGAGGAGGGAAAGAGAATGACCACAGAGAAGATTCATGGATTGTGAAGGAGGACACGCAGATGGTTGGTGTGACAGAGGAGGATATGCAGTTTCCATTACATGCACAACTATAATCATTAACATATCCAAAAACAAAAATTTTCGGACTTTTCCAGTATAAAAGTACTGACCAAAACGTTATCCTTATTATGTAAGTTTCATTCTAAAATAAAGTGTTCGTTTCTTTCTTACTCCTGCTTTGCCGCCCCCCTAGGCACCGCTACGTATTGCCAGAGGAATCTGGCATGGCTGCTGATTTGGCCTGAAGCAGCCAAATATCAAAGAACCCCTGTCACCAGGATGCCTGCACCACAGGGAAATCATCACACAGGGAGACACTGGCACTAGCTGTTTATTTTCATTAAATGCGGATAAAGATTTTTTAAGCGGAAGCTGAGAGAAGATGATGCATGCGCATGGAAAATGTTTTAACTGGAAGTGCATGTAAGGGACGTTCTTCAAAGATTCTTCTTCAAGGTGTATCT
Organism: Haplochromis burtoni; assembly: GCF_018398535.1. Lineage (NCBI taxonomy): Eukaryota > Metazoa > Chordata > Actinopteri > Cichliformes > Cichlidae > Haplochromis > Haplochromis burtoni. The sequence continues at coordinate 638,888 of NW_024582548.1, read as the reverse complement.
GTGACTGTGGAGGAGCAACAGTGGGGGGCACATCTGTCCTTGCACCTGATAAGAAATAACTTTTGGTTACACCACCCATGCTGACCAGCGGTGCTGCAAAGCTAGGATACATTATTCAGACACACAAACATATGCACTTATAGAAAACCCACACACGCACACGCATACAAGCCTTTGTTGACTGGTGAGATCTCATCTCCCTCTAATCTGTGAAGAAAGTGTTGTCCCCACCCACGGACCAGACAGTAAACAAAAAAATCACAAAATGCTGCAATGTCTGACAACAACAAACAGATGCCAGATCTGAGACGCCAAACAAACATCTACAGATTATCCACGCGCTCTGTTCTTTATCAGATCTCATTATCAGTCACTGCTGATGTCACTATTAACAAGGCGTGCATGGTGGAGGTGGAAGAGGTTGAAAATAATAAAAGACTGAAGGACCTGCTTAGTTTTTAACAAATTTTTAGACTGACCATTTTCAGATACACTTTTTTCAACTATTAACATTGACCGTAAGAATAGCACCTAACTCAAGGGATGAACCAGTGCTGTGTATATGCATAACAGACAGCTCAGCAAAAAATCGAATTTAAACTGTATCTTTGGGCACTTTCTTACCAGCAAAAATCATTTCTTCCCATTTCTTCAGTGGATGAAGATTGACAACAATAACACAGTTTGTAAGAAAAGGTCTCATGGAGGGTTTAATCTAAATGTTAAAATTTTGGTTCAAATTATCATCAGTATGTACAGAGCAGGTCAGGAGAGCGGTACAACAGTGAGTGTCTACAGCCACCTGTGAAACACAGTGAAGGCTCCGTCTTGGTTTGGAGATGGATTTCAGCCAGTGCTGTTGGGAATGTTCTCAAAATTAATGGAATTAGAAACTCAGCAAAATACTCTCAGATACTGATCCACAATGAAAATATCATCTGGAGTTCATCAACAAGTTCATCAACAAGAAATTCATTTTTTGTCGTGACATGATCCCAAACTCACTGACATCACAGTAAAATCATACCTAGATTATTAGTTATGGACTGGCCTAACCAGTTCGGACACATTCAAAGAATAGCTTTAGAGGCCCTTCGATAAGCAGTGAGCAGAAGCTCGTAGACTACATCGCGGACTACGTCTTCATCTTAACTCCTTAAGTTCACAAATCTAAATATTGCCTTTACAGTGGCACTGGGGGTGCTCCTCTGTGACCTCTGCGCTTCGCAAAACGACCGCTAAGCGACGCTGTTTCCTCTTTTCCGTTTCTCCACGCATCTGTCGGCCAGCTCCTTCGGGATCACGTGACGCATGTGACCGAGCAGTATGGCGGACATGCATGTGGAGCCTCAAAACAAATTGTACCGTTTGTTCAGCTAACCCCGCCGCGAGGAAACATCGATACCGCGCGCGAAGTCGGGCCGGCGGTGGCCGAATGGTCAGCAGGATGGACGAGGACAACAAACTTCAGTTTCCGTCTCTGCCCGATACCAAGGAGGACCTTCTGGTGAGATCCTGTATTAGCCAGCATGTCCACTGTGTCTGTCTGACCAGCTAATTTGAGCTAACCTCCACGCTAGTTTTACTTTCTGGCAGCGAACAATGTAGAGAGGGCGATATATGTGTGTGTGTAGTAGTAGTTTTTGGGAGGGTGACGTGTTAATGTAATGTGTGATAATGTGAGAGCCATTCTCAAAATTGTCTTTTAATTAGTCTTTTGCGGCGTTTCGGCACTGAGTAGCCTACTAGCATTAGCAATCAGCGTGCATAAAGTAAACTAGCATTCAGCTGTCGTTTAATGGTAGGAACACTTGCCACATCTTTTAACATTGGTTTCAAATTCCCATTTTTTTCCAGGATTGGGCGTATCCGATGAGACGAGATATGCAGGTGTGTAAGGATGAGTCTGTTGTTTATAGTGGCAAGTTTAATCTTGACAGTTGAACGTCTTTAGTCTATTCCTATGGTAAATGCGGCTTTAAAGTTCTTAAAACATTAATCTGGAGACAGAACAATGCAGCAAATTGTATTTTTAATCATTATAGTTACTGTTTAAACTTTAATACAACTTTGTTTGGCTGTCGTGGTACTACTTTGATGATGTGTGTACATTTTATGACCAGATGTTTACATACACGCCTCATGGGTGCATACATCTGTAATGACTTGGGTGAACAGGTTCCTTCATCGAGTTCACTTCTTATTTAGATTCCTTAACGATTCTCATTTGGTGCTCATCAGCACTAATGTCAGAGTCAATACCATCACTAAGCAGCATATCAAAAACATTATATTTGTGCAAATCAATTGTATGCTCTGGGTCAAATGTTTGTGCATTTTGGAGGTATTTCCCCTCATTGTTGTGATCATCCCCTCATTGTTGTGATCAGTGCTGGGGGTCGTTTGCCAGCGCAAAGAGACTTTAAAGCGATCGCCCAAGTGATTCTCCTGTATGACCTGAAGCTCCAGTCTGACTGCTCATCACTGCTTTTGCCGAACTGTCACCCTAAAATGAGAGATAATTGGTTAGGATGTTCAGGATTAACCCAGGAACCATCAAGGCTCAAGCCTGCCATGAACTTGACTGAACAATTTGTCGCTGCCAACATGGACAAGCCAAATGCCCCCTGGAGAAAGGTTTTATTGACAGACAACAAAGATTTAGCTATCTGGCCACAATAGCAGGAGGTGTGTTTGCAGAAGTAAAGCAGAGGCTTTCAAACCTAAGAAAACTGCACCAGCTGTCAAACACGGTTGTTGTAGCATCATGCTTTGAGGCTGTTTTGCTACCAGTAGTACTGTTAGTGGATGGAGTAATCGAGGAGGAGGAGTACCCTCAGAATCATCAACAGCTAGCTGGTTAAAACTTCAACGCCATTGGGTTTTCCGGCAGGACAGTGATCTCAAACACACATCAGGGCTGTTAAATGTATAAAGCAAGCTAACTTTAAGCTTCTGGAATTGCGTTCCCAAAGCCTCAAATTCAACCTAATGTAAAATTAAGTGCTTAAAAGCAGAGTTCGTGCCAGGAAATTTAAATGAACTCTATGCATTCTGCCAAGAAGAGCAGCCAAATATCCAGGAAGAAATTTACCAGAAGCTTGATAATGGCTACCAAAAGCATCCAGTCAAGGTATACTTTGATAAGGGACATTTAACCAAAGATTAGTTGGGTGTATGTATATTTTTGACTTTGTGTGGAATAGTGGAAAATCCAAAATTATAATTAATTCTTGTTCACTCAGTTCTTTTTGTTTGTTTTTTTTAACCATCCCAAGAACTCATTAAAAGCTCATAATTACCATGATTCATGCCCTTGATGAGTGTGTGTAAACTTCTAGTGATCACAGTAAAATGTCAGTGTCCAGATATAAAATTCTTTGTTAAAGATGAAGAAATGTTGGTGCCTGTGTTGTGTTAATGTTTGCTGTATTTTTCTATTCAGGAGATTTTACCAGGACTGTTTTTAGGTCCCTACTCTTCTGCGATGAAAAGCAAGGTAGTTGCTGGAGGACTGATTTCATTGATTTCTCTTGGATATGGAGACACAAACAAAATGAATGCATTCAACCCTCATTTTACTTATTCCTCTATGTCTAGCTGCCAATTCTCGAAAGACACGGCATAACGCACATTGTGTGCGTCCGCCAAGACATTGAAGCCAATTTTATCAAACCTAATTTCCCTCACATGTTTAGGTAAGTAAGGGCTTCTGTGATCTTTGCGCAACATTGGTATGTTTCTGAAACAGGGAGTTTTATTTCATCATGCGTTTTCTTGCAGATACCTTGTGTTAGATATTGCTGACAGTCCAGTGGAAAATATAATCCGCTTTTTTCCTATGGTGAGTAAAGAGGTGGGGCGTGTTGTCTGGGAAAGCGCTCTTTCGCTGAAAGGTGTGGCGTTTACAATAAAATTAAATTTTCCTTTTTACAGACTAAAGAATTCATTGATGGCTGCTTAGCAACAGAAGGTAAAGATGCATGCCTTTCCCGTTTGTATTGCCTACAGTGTAAGGCATTTTATTAACAATCTTCTGTTTCCTTGCTCTTTCAGGAAAAGTACTGGTTCATGGTAATGCAGGGATATCAAGAAGGTGAGCCTACATTTGTTCTGTATGCTGTAATTTCACCTCGTGCATTAAAGCGCATCACGTACTGTACTGCCAAAGCTGTGAAATTCTAAAATATGATTGGCTCATGTACTGTTTTTGTTTAGGCGAGTGTTATATGTGATATTTTTTCAGTTTACAGAGCAAATTGCATGTAGGATAAAGTTTTGCGAAAGTCTTGAGCAACCCTTCATTTTGTTATATTTTGCTTCCACTGATCTTGACTTCTTTTTTTGTTTGATTTGAGAAATAGTTCTCATGGTCTCTCAAACTTCCTCTTTGGCAACTGGCTGCTTTTCTTTACTCCTTTTTAGTTTAGCCCATCAGCCTCATCAATTTCAGAAGAATTCTTTTTTTTTTTTTTGTTTAAGGTAATTTTTAAGAGAGAAAAATTACACAAGAACTGGACTGAAAATCAGTGTCAGCAGGTCCAATTTTGATATTTTTGGTTCAAATTCTGGAGGTGGTCAGATGAGCAATGCAAAAGCTAGTGTCTACAGCCATTTCTGAAACACAGTGAAGGCTCTGTAATGGTTTGGGGTTGTATTTCAGCCAGTGGTCTCGAGGACCTTGGTGGGATTATGAACACAGAAAAATACTATCAGATTTTCATCTGTCATGCAGTACCATCTAGCAGTGGTTGTATAGTGTAGTGGGTTACACAAAAGGTCAGCAGTTCAATTCCAGCCAGAGACACAAATTCCCTTTCGTATTGTGACAGGAAGGAAGGAATATTGTGTAAAACTGTCAAATCTAGTATGTGGTGTTACCACAGCTGATATTTGCTGTCATGCAATACCATCTGGAAAGTGCCTGATTTGTAGCATCTTCATTTTTTTAGTACGTCAATGATTCCAAACACATTGTCAGTGCAGTAAAAATATATACCTGGACAGAAAAAAAAATCGCACAGTGGAAAAATATCAGTCATGGATCGGCCTTCTCCAAAGCCCGGAGCTCAGTTTTATTGAGGCAGTGTAAGATCATCTTGATGGAACCCAACAAAAGGCAGTTAACATCCAACAAAGAACTTTGGCACGTCCTTCAAGAAGCCCAAAGATTTTTCCATTATTCTGTCAAAATATAAAGAAGGGTGACTCAAGACATTTCACTGTACTATACACCTATGTTGCCTTGACATCATGACACGCCGTTAAAAGTTAAATAATGCTCTTCCTGAGTGTCCATGCAAGTCCTATTATTAATTGACAACCTTAGCATGACTTACCCTGGATCTTGCCCAAAGTTAACTTATGTCGGCTCCAGCTCTGCCACAATTTAATTAGTCCATTATTTCTTTGTCTAACTCTCTAACGTGGCTTAAAGGAAATATATAACATGAACTGATGCACCTTTTGTACCACTTAAGTAACCAGGTGTACTTTTATTTGTTCTTTCAGTGCTGCCTTAGTGATTGCATATCTTATGGAAACATTCGGTATGAAATACAGGTGAGTGTTTTTTCCTCACAACAATGTATTGCTTACAATTTCTGCACATTGTAAAACTAAGCTGACTTTATTACATGGGTGTAAGTGGACTGCAGCATAATTGTTATAATATATAAATATACTGGATAGAAGCACAGGAAGCAGTTGCTGGTAGAGACACTGGCTGTATCCCAATTCAGGGTCTGCAGCCTTAAAGTACGCATTTCAAGGCCGATTACGTCACAGCGGCGCGCCGAAGGCTGTCCCAATTCAAAGGCTGCTCGAAATGCGGCCCTGAAATGCGGCCTTCATTTCCCTGAATTTTAAGGCTGTGGCAGTGTAGACTTCGTGGCCCAACATATCCCAGAATGCATAGCGCGGCGGTGGGTGTGGATAATTTTGCCGAAAAAAAACGGCGGATGGGGGGGCGCCCGAAGAGTAAACTTTAAGTAAGTACTGAATATTATGTCACTTATTTATGTGCAAATGTTTAATAACGAAGAACATTAAAACATTACTGTTGGCCACATGTCGGCAAAGTTATGTGACATTAGTGACGTTTGTACTAACTTGGTTTTGCAGCTTTTACTTTAAAATATACGCCGTTCAATAGCTGAGCTTAATCCTACAGAGAATGATCAAAGCTCATGTAGAAAGAAACGAACAAAAGATTTTCTCCTTCATTTCTGTCAAACAAAGCTGTATGAAACGTTTCCAGCTGTTAGTATCATGGTTGCTAGGCAACCTGGGCAGCGCAACGGAGGCTAGACCGTCCCATTTCACAAGCCTCGCACTTCCGGCCTTAGCGGTCTTTGAGTACGTGGCCCTTGAGGATCATTGAGGCTGCGTACTTTAAGGCTGCAGACCCTGAATTGGGATACAGCCAGTGTTGCTTGCAGAGGTTTCATGTTTTTCCTATTTCACTCTGTAGGGAAGCATTCAGCCATGTTCAGGAGAGGAGGTTTTGCATTAATCCCAATGTGGGCTTTGTGCATCAGCTACAGGTAAGCTCATATTTTAACCTTTTAGAATATCCTAATACCCTAATAATCATACTGTCTGCACATGACTGTAATTGGTCTGTATTAATAATATTGCTACTGCAACAGATTCACTGTGCCCCCTTCATTTTCCTTTGAAAGAAAGGCAACATTTATATGATGGCATTGGATAAAAAGTTGCATACACAGAAGAAATACAGAATCACTACAGCCTGTGTTGTTATACTGGTTCATTTTGCTGTTTTTGCTTTCTTGTGTTTTCTTATTCGAGGCTGCAGAAATGATTTTCCCATGTTTCCTACCATATATCATCTCTCTTTAGTCTGTCTTGGCTGGCCACACAAGTGGCTTGCTAACTTAGTTGGCACGTGTACTTGTTGTGTTTTCAAATTAAAGTAAATGTGTTATCACACAGTTATTTTTTTTACTCCATTAACTCAAAACAGAAATTGTGGCATGGGCTCACGAATACTGCCACTGTAAAGTCTTTGAGCTTCATTAAGTAATTAACTGAGCGTGTAAGAAGTCAGCCAAGAGACAAGCAGTCGGAGCTGTGTAGCTGTTGTCATTCCTGTGATTTTTACAGCTGTATTTAAATTTGATTTGCTTTTAAAGGAATATGAAGCAATCTACCTAGCCAAACTGACCATTAAAAGGATGTCGGTGCAGTTGGACAGGCCGTTCTCACTACAAGCTGGGATGCCAGGTTTGTATTTAACGTACCCAGTTTTGGAAAGAGACACACGTCCCATTATTTCTTGTTATTACTAAACCAATGCAGGTAAAGCATTTGGTTACAGCTTTAGCACAGCGGAAATAATAAAAAAATATTTCATGTTAAAGAGAATTCAAAGCAGTGTCGATGGGTCCATTGTGCCATTTTGGCATCCATTATCAGACTTTCTCAGGATCATTAACTGGTGATGTGGTAATGGTGGGTTACTCATTTGTAAAACGCTGCTTGATATGATGTTTGACTTTAAAGAAGGCTTTCATTAGGAAAAAAAAACTAGCTCCATTGTGACTCATTCTCAACTGATAGCATTCATATTTTCTTTGGGACTTTATTACTATTAAACACATAGCATTCAGGCATGTGTAGCTCTAGGACTGACTCATAATTTCCCTCAGTTATAATTTATTGGTCTGAATCCCAGCGATTTCACTTTCCACAGGCGACAGTGTTCACGTTTGGAGATTATAGGCGACGGACTTTGTGTTGCCGTTTTGTGATTGTTCATTTTCTTTTCTATAATAGGAAGCCGCAAACGCAGCCTGGAGGAAGATGAAGATTTTGGAGGGATGCAGGTCACAGCTGCACAGAACGGATGAGCTTTGCTGATAATGTTTGCTGTGTGGCAGAGTGCACTCGATTCTTTTCTTTCTTTCTTTTTCATTTTTAATGGGATTAAAAATGTAAATATTTGAACTTTTTCTAAGGGGAAGGGATCGGGCCAGGACAGGAACTACTCATGTCTGAGACATGGAGTACTAAAGGGGACTGGGAACAATTTGATAACTAATTTCTTTCTTTCTTTTTTCTTGAGCTGTATACACTGATGGGGGACTTTTTTTTTTCTTTTTTGCAGTTTTATAGTATTTAAAGCATTTTGCATTTGCAGCGGGACAGTATTGCAATAATGCACTTTCGATACTTGAATTTGTGTAGACGAACAGGTGGGGAAAGTTGGCAAAAGGGAAAGTAGCCAAGATATTTCCCAGTTAAGGACATGAGAAGAGGAATAGCTACGCCTTTATTTCGGGAGTAATAGGGTTATGGACTAATATCAGACTTGATATGGGATAGTAAGGAATAGAAAACTCACTGCTTAATAAAGTCCTGAGTCCTGTTCAGCTGCGTCCTCATTTCTGCTCTTCACTGCTTTTATTAGATTGCCAATAATAAGTCACATTTAAGATTCCGCAACAATAGTTACTGTAGGTCACTCTATAGTGATGCTCGATAATTAAACATCAGCAATGTTGAAACAATATTGCATTAAGAGCATGATGGAAGCTAAATCCCCATTTTAGTATCATTTCCTCTGATTGACTAGACCTGATACATTAATCTCAAGTGAGAAGAGTATGGGCTGTTTCTTCATGATACAAAATCAGTTTTAACTGAGGATAAACTGATTTCATTTATCCCAGCTGACTGGGTGAGAAATGCACCTTTGGACAGGTTGCCACTCCAACACTGGACTAACAGTGGGACAGTGCCACACCTACAACCAATTTCAGCATCTTGCCCAAAGACTTCACTTCAAGACACTGGGGAATCGGACACCACCTCAACCACAGCATACCAACGTTTTTGAATTCCACCACCATCCTGACCTCCAAAAAAACCACTCCAAATATCTCAAATCAAGTCTTTAGTTAAAACATGGAGCTGCCTTTTTTGTAGAAATAAAAAAGCAAAAAAAACAAATGACCTTAGGCCAAAGATGATTTTATTTGACTACACGTTTTGAAATAAATTACATTAAATATGTGCCCCCTCTCTCCAGGATAAAAGAATAATTATAAAACTTAACTAGAAAAGCTTAAATAAGAGTTAATTTAGAAAAATCATTTTTACCCACTTCCCATTACAAAAACCGTTAAATGCTAATCCCATTTGGCAACTTAAGTCAAAACTTAACAGCATGTTAACAACTTACCAGTACCTCAAAATATTTTTCCTCACTTAATGTGAAACTTTATAACAGTCTTCATCGTAGTTCTTGTAATTTAAATTTGATTAGTTACCCAGCTACACATAATCTGTATGACACTGCATCTTGTACCAAATAGGATTAAACAAAAAAAAAGTAAAACAAATCTTTTGTTCTAAACAAGTTTAGTTTTCTGGCAGCCGTCTGTCAGTTCAATCACAATCTACAATTAATTCTTAAAGCATATTTGGTTTTGAAGTTGCCTTGTAGAGTTGTCTGTTACCTGTAGATTGTTTTACTTACATAATAAGTAATATAACTTCATTTGGTATCATCCTGATCTCCCACATAGCTGTCATTACTTACAGTTGCATGGAAGTCACATATATAAACTGTTCTTTCACTGGTACATGGAAAAGAAAAACTTCAAGCAATTTAAAGAAAGAAAATAGTATTTTTCTTTTCTAGATGATGAGATGTCAGGTCCACCCTGGTGAGGTAGCCACGGTTACCAAAAGGACAAGGGATTGTGTTGCACTGAGCTTGAACATTTGTAAATGTTTACTCGAGTGTGCTGAAATCATGATAAGTGTTCATGGATGACTCAGCTGTGACACAACAGCAACCTCATCCACGGGAAGCTCCAGTTCTTAAGACATTCTGCAAGTTCTGATTATCACCGGGCGTGCAAAGGTACAGTCCGTTTTTCCCAAAACAGATTTTTGTTGTTCTTTTTTTTAAACTTCCGTTCTCAGTCAAAAAATCGACACTGCATGTAGGTCTCGTCTGACGCAGAGTAGCCAAACTTCTGGTAAAAAGCCACGTTTTTGGGTGCACATTCAAGAGTGATTTTATAGCAATTCAGTTTTTTGCTGAGAAGAGTAAGAGTCGAGACTAATCTGTTGGGATAAAGAAGAGAAGTGAAAAGTTTTAAAAGCAGAAATCACAAGATATAAACTATTCAAAATATAAAACTGTCTTTTGATATGTTGGGCAATATGTGAAATATTAAAGACAAGCCAAAGCCGTGTCTTGACTCACAGTTTGCCCAGCTGCTTCCCTCGGCACACATCGCTGACGACGACCTCCTCCACCCGGCCTCTCTACAAATAAATATGATTTTAATTTACTAATTGTCAAGATTAATAAACATATATGTATCTCTACAATGTAAGCTGAGCTTTCCTAGTAAAGGAAATAAGAGCGCATTTTGATTTGATAAATTAAATAATTATTAACCAATTTATGACCATATACTGGGTTAATAATTAAATATTAGTGTTGTAATTACCACTACATTAATCAGTAACTTTTTTTACGTAACTGGTGATAAGGAAAACACAGGGAGAAAAACAACAAACAAACAGTTGTGTACTTGAATATACACAAATTTGTGTAGGGTATACTGTACTTTGGCACAGGAGTGGATGAATTTGTGTTCAGTGATCAGTGTTGCCGTGGCCACGATCTGACTCAGATTTGTATCCTCCACCACGACGACATAGTAATCTCCAGTCTTCTTCATGTGCTCAAAATTCTCTGTCAAAAAATAAACAAAATGTGTGTTTATGAATCATCACTCATACTTTAATTAGTTTGTTTTCTAGGATATTTCTTTAAATATATATGATCGGCTGTCTAAGACACAACAATAGTTGTGTTAAATTGAAAATTAGTCATTCAAAATGACACTCAGTTAACAGTTTATGTTCCAAACTTAATTATCTCACTTTTAGAATATTTATAAGACAAGTATGACTTACTAGTGAACTGCTCTGGTGTGACATCGCCTGTCTTGGTGAGCTGAGATAAAACCTTGAAAAATCCTGGAACGAAAAAGGATAAAGAGTTAGTGAAAATTTCTGAATTGTAACCCATCTCCTGGGAATTTCTGAGATGTTTCATATTATACCCCAAGAAAAAAAAACATACTGGTGTGGTTTATGCTGTACAGACTCACCTCTGTTGAAATCTGCCATACAGAGTGGCCTCAGCACCAGGCCTTCCCCTGGATTGCATGGTGAGATTGGGGGAGAGAATGAGGCAGTGTTGCTGCTCCAGTCTAGCTCCCGAAGCAGAGAGGGCTCAAAAAGTGGAGTCTCGTCCAGCAGCATACCAAAATCTCTGAATGGAAAACATGCACAGAGAGATGAGTTCAGGGACACACACCCAAAAAAGTATGTGAGCAAGGCAGTACCCAACTTATTTGGCTAATGAATTGATACAAGTCATAAAAATCAGCCTGGACTGAAAGAGCGTGTGCTCTGGTCATACAGAACTTTGACCTGACAGTTTCACTTGTTAAAACGTTTCCTCAGGGTTCACAGGTATGCTTCGGAGGTTGACAAACCAGCTGACACACCCGCGTACAGATAATGATACGTTTCCTGATGATTCATGATCTGTTCTCCAGGACAGGACCCGGGGCCTGACCAGGATATGTAATATGAGAGGGCTTTACAGAGCAAGGGAAGAAGGTAACACTGTCGCTGTTGCTGATGGGAGTCACTCTGAGCCTTTCTGCGACAGAGTTTCCTACTTCTACCACAGGCGTCCTAAATCTAGTTTCCATGGCAGCACCATAAAACATTACACTTTTACAAGCGTAATCGTTTCCCGGTTGAGCACGGCAAAGAAATGAGGGCAAACTGCCCATGTTCACTAAAACAAATTACAGTACAGCGACCACAATGCTTTAGCTAACTAATGTGACGTTAGCTAGCCAAACGAAACTTGGGTTATTGAAACATACTTTGCCAACTAACCCGGCAAAATACAGGCGTATGTAAACAGTGTTTCCCCTATACTGTTAAACGTCTACACGAGGCTACCTTCATGTAAGCAAACTTATACAGCCGAGTTAGCGTCGGAGCTGTATCCTCACATTTCATACCAAATGATAAATTTAGCGTTAGCTAAGCAGTTAGCCACCTGGCAGCTACTTACCAAGTAAAAGCCAACACAGCTAGAGATGGTCCCTCGGAATCCCCACAGTGAAATAACCCGCAATGGTCTTCTCTACTATAGTTTTGAATGAGGCTGCGCTACATCATTGAGCTGAACACTGTGGCTGCATTCAGTATTCATTTCCGCTTGGCACTAACCCTTGTGTATGACGTGGCAAAGATGCAGAGGCGCAACCAACTGACGTCAATTGATTAAAAGAAATCCAGATGCAAATAGTTTTCCACAATACATCATGCATCCATGCTTTGTGATGGGCTTGTATACTCTCATGAGTTTTGTACAGAAATACAGTTGTTTTCTGTCAAAAGGAGCACAAAAAACATACTGATGTGGTTTATGCTGTACATGTACTGCCCACTGGCAATACGTTTACCAGCTATAGTTCAGATCCATGTGACTGCATCGCCGCACTCTAAGAACAATAATGAGCTGAACTAAAATGGATGAGACAAGCTCTTGATGGCAGAAGTATTTTTAACTCTTCCCTATACTGCCAGTATGTGTTGTTTAATACAACTGAAGCACTGTTACTCATAATTATACATAAATATTATCCAGTAAGCTACAGTTGTGATCAGAAGTTAACATGTAATCATTATAGATATCTGACCACTCTTCCCGGCAGAATTGGAAAAAATGTTTATTTAAATGGGTTGATCACCTGGCACAGACCTGGCTTTTAAGTGTGGTCCACAAGTTTTCAGTAGGATTGAGGTCAGTGCTTTGGGAAGGCCATTCCAGAAAGTTGGTGCTAGCCTGCTTTATCTGTTCCAAAACTAGTTTTGATGTGTGCTTGTCATTGTTATCCAAGTTTCAACCATCTTGCTGTTGAGTTCAGGTGAAGCTGATCATTCTGGAGGTAGTCCTTATTATTCCATCCACTTTTTACAACTACTTACCACTTCCACTGATAGCAAAACAGACCAATTAAAGAAAACCTTTCTTTATTTAACAATCTCAACCTCACTTGTTGAACTTGGGAATTGAAAGGTTAGGCTGCACTATTAGGACTGGAGGTTTACATCTGCAAAGTAAAGCCAGAAATCCATGTTGTCTCAATAAACAGAAGAAAAAGAAAACCCAGTAAACAAAGGATACAAACCATCATTTGTTAAAAAGCTGTAGAAGCTGTTTATTGAGTCTTTTATATTAACATATTTTACAAAAACTAGATTTACAGAAATTATCCATAACTGAACCATCTTGATTTAGGCACAAAAATACCAGAAAGCTCAGTCCAAAAGAAAATATTTAAATTCTGATTCCATAGTTAATGATTATGAAAGGTAATCCATGCATAGGAAAATATATCATGGATTTTAAAAGTTGCTAAGTAACTGAATGAAAACCAAACTGTCCAGTTTTAGGTTGTTGTTGTTGTTTTTTTTGTTTTTTTTTAAACATGTTGACTAATTAAAACCTTTAAACTAAAATCTTATGCTGTATCTTATTACAACACTCAAAACAAAAAGTCTGAGCAATAAAATGAGCACACAAAGATAACAACACTTCAGCTTCAGTGGAAGTTTGTGGGCTGTTCTTTGGGATAAAGTTGAAGAAAACATAATCACTTTTATAGATGCATGCATATCTCACCCCAAACTGCCTTTTTTCCACTGTAATGATAGAATTCAAACACACTTCATCATTATATCTGTCGATATGCATCAACCAGCTACAGATTCAGTGAAATATACCAATACCCAAAAAGCCTCTACGGCTACGTTCAGTTTGCACAGTTGTACATTTTCAAAAAAAACAATTTAAACCAGCAGGTGATTATGTTCCCCCGCTAGTGTAATTTCTTAACTAGTATTCAATGTAAATAGACAAAGGCCAATCAAATAAAAAACCCGAAAAGTTTATTCATGAAGATTCTCAGTCATTCGGGTCGCAGAATATTTAAACAAGGAGAAAACCAGTTATTTGCTAAGAATTTCATTGGTTTTGCTACATATGCAAGAAGCAACACTATTTCTAGCAAAAGAAGAAAGGGTTCACCGATAAAACTGACGAAGCCTCTTGAATTGGTGGCAAAACAAGCAAGTTAAAATGCACCACAGAAACTCCATCTGTTGCAGACTTGACAATTTTTGCCTTTCTTAACAGATAAAGATGACCGACACACCCATTAATCAACAGAATAAGATATTTTTACCGCGCAGAGGTTCCTGTAGGAAAGACACCACATGTAACACTCATTGATCATAATGTAATACATCCCTATTTTCTGCATATGCATCGCAAAGGGACCGGTTTTGGAGAAAAAAAAAAAAAAAAAAAATTTACAGGCCCATTTCCCCATCTTGTTAAATAACAAAATGCAAACAGGTGATATTACACACTAAATAGAAAACAACCCATGCGGGTGAAAAGAAGAAAAAAAATAAACAACTTTGTTTGCAGCATTTTTTTCTGATAGAAACATTCATATTTGACAGAAAGGCTGAACAATACTAAAGTGACATTCTCTTGCGCCTATGTAAGAAATAAGAATGTGTTATTTTGCCTACACTTAATTCACAGTTGAAACTCAAAATAACACACAGACACATCAGATGAGTTCCTCCATCCGGAATACAGAATTTTCTGCCATGGGCTTAATATGTGAAAGGAAAACCAAGACCCATATAACAGCTTTATCTACCAATGACACCTTCAAACCCTTCTCATAAACATCTTCTTGTAATAGTCTTCTGAACGCAAAGCATGCTCGTTTTTTGACAGCCAGTCTGAATCATGACAGCTGCTGACTGTCTATTGAAGCTGGTGGTTGCATTGTGTGGCACATGTATAGAGGGCAATGCAACCTTGCACCAATTAATATATAGATCATATTCCAAATACTAGGCTGAATTCAGTGATACAGAGGCTATTTACAATAGTCTCACCCTTTTAGGCAGCCTCAAAACCGCTCCACGGCCATGTCTGCAATGGTTTAATTTTTTTGTGTGTTTTGTTTTATAGGTGATGACCATTGACTACACCAAATGGGGGAAAGTTGAAATAGCTCTTGTCAGTGCCTCTTAGGGTAACAATGTACTACACCCTTCTGCTGAAGCCAGAATCAGGGCGCAGGGTCCTGTAGGTTTTGTAGACGTCTCTCTGCTGCTGCCGCCATGGTTCTACGTCTCAGCACAGTTGAGTCCAATTCTGGGCCATCCTCCTCCTCCTCCAGTCCAGGCAAATCTTCATCCTGATCCTCCGAATTTTTGTTCAGATATTTCCTACAGGGATGCAGAAACAATGTAAGGATATAACAACAAGAACTGAAAACCCAAAAGAACGGGGAGGAAACAGAGAACCAGTAATCCTTACTATTAGTTATCACAGTGTTTCTCCTAGAATTAGATACTTTTAAAAAATAATAATAATTTACCACAAATGGTAAGGTCCACAACTGCAAATATATGAGTTCTTAGGGGTTTTTGTGTTTGTTTTTTTAAAAACACAGAAATAAGTCAATACTACATTTCCAGTGCCAGAAAGTCAATTCTGTTTATCTGGATAGTGTTTTCAGTGATTTTATTGCCCCACAACTTGACTTGGACTGCAGCTTGCAATTGTAGCCCTTGGTCTGCTTTGTAGGATGACAGTGTGCAACAGTGAGCTAAAGCTCCATTTCCATAAGAACTAGCACCACACCTGCTACACTAAGTCAACTAAAACAGAGGAGATTAAAGACTAGGGCTGCCAGGATTAGTCGACTAGTCACGATTACGTCGACGACTAATTTTATAGTCGACACGTCGTTTGAAGCTTTGTAGGATCCCAAAAGACGCAGGAATAAGTAGTAGGATTTAAGAGTGTAATAACGGACTGAAACAGAAGATGGCAGCACTGCACGTACAAGGATGCCAGCTGCTGTTAAACTTCGAAGAAGAAGAAGCAGTCTCCGATATCGTAGCCGTGTCCAAATTCAGGAACCGCATCCTCCTGTGCACGCATTTGTAGGCCGATTACGTTACAGCGACACGACGAAGACTGTCCAAATTTAAAGACTGACAAATGCGGCCGATAAACGCGCCCTTCATTTCCCCAGATTTGAAGGATGGGTCTGATGTATACTTCGTGGCCCAACCCATCCCAGAATTCATAGCGCAGTCCTACTCTGTTTCCAACAATGGCAGCAGCTAGTTAGTTTTAATATTACTCTTATTATTCTTTCTGGGTCACAAAATAAACGTTTAACATATTTTCAGGCGAGAATGTAGCTGTGTAAATTTCAAATATCTGCTTGGTTTATCAGGACACCACATATTTTCAAAAGCGCGCTGATGTTTTCGGAGACGTCTGTTACCCACTAGCTCGATTGCTAGCCGGGGTTCAAGGCTCACTAGAGCCGGTGAGAACACCGGACTCCCAGCAAATCGTTTTCAAACCCACCGCCTTCTTTTGCTACTCAGGTTAAACATGATATACAAGTCATTTCGATAACTTAAAAATGTTATTGTTTGGCTTTTTTCAGCATTTTATTTGTTCCTGAGTAAATGGGTTTGGCTGAGATTAAAGTTATAGTTTTTACACAGCTGAATAAACGTCAAGCAGACAACTGATGTGTGAAGTGTGAGATTCTCTTGAATATACTCTGGTGTCCTGTTATATTTTAGATAGCAAGGAGCAGAAGGCTGAGTTTA
This sequence comes from Haplochromis burtoni, assembly GCF_018398535.1. Lineage (NCBI taxonomy): Eukaryota > Metazoa > Chordata > Actinopteri > Cichliformes > Cichlidae > Haplochromis > Haplochromis burtoni. The sequence continues at coordinate 622,082 of NW_024582548.1, read as the reverse complement.
TTAAACTCCACCGAAACAATCTGCAAATTTCATTAAAATTTAATAAACTATCATCTTGTCTTTATTTTTAGTTAGCACATACCTTAGACACTTAAAGCTGTAAGCTAATGATAGTTATATAAGAGCAGATGCATGCTGGTGCAATAAGCTGTACGCTTTACGTCCAACGGATGCATGATCTGATTAGTCGACTAATCGCAAAAATAATCGGTGACTAGTCAACTATCAAAATAATCATCAAAGGAGCTTGCAAAGAAAAGCGTCTGGACTTCTTTAAGTTGCTTGAAGACGTTTCACCTCTCATCCGAGAAGCTTCTTCAGTTCTAAGGTCAAATGGTGGAGAGCCCCAGATATAAACCTAGTGGGAGTAACCCCCCACAGAGGGACAAAAGGACCCCCTGATGATCCTCTAATCGCCTGAGCCAAGGTGTGAAACTGGGTGTGGGACCCAATCAGCCAGAGTTTCGGGTGAGCTCATTGTGAAACCTGGCCCCACCTTATCGGGACTCTCCACCATTTGACCTTAGAACTGAAGAAGCTTCTCGGATGAGAGGTGAAACGTCTTTAAGTAACTTAAAGAAGTCCAGACGCTTTTCTTTGCAAGCTCCTTTGACTACGATGACCTGGATGACTGAGAACCTTCACAGACATATCAAAATAATCGTTTGTGGCAGCCCTATTAAAGACACCATAAAAATACACCTGTGATTAGACGGCCAGCAAACAATCGACAGCTGCAGCACAAAACAGTGGTTTAAGAGCCTATCTGGGGAAGCAGTTGAATGAACTGACTGTCACCACAATGGCAAAGCAGCCAAGCTGTAGGAAGGGAAACTTAAATTTTTCTAAATTTAGACTTAGAAAGTGACATTTTAACATCCAATTTATTCCATCTTGGTTGAAAGAGTGATATAAACTCATCTCAAAACCCAGTATTAAACAGGCACAGAAGTAAAATGACATAGACAGTAGTATAGATAAGCTCTGAAATAATCGGTTATACACTTGATACTGCAGAAGAGATCCTTTATACCCATTCAGAAGCGAGATTGAGAGGCTGTTCTAATAAAGGGTGGAGAAAACTGATCAAAATGTAACACAAGTGTTTTGCATGTGAGGGAAGAAACATGAGCAGTCTGTTTAAACATGTGTGACAGCTTGAATGTGTTACATACAAGTGTAAAGATGAACAGTTTGACTGCCTAACCTGGAACACAGTTAATTAAATTATAAGAACTTGAGTTAAAGACTAAATATAGTCAACCACATACACAAAAACATTTTGAATATAAAATGTGGAAAACTCAAATTTGTAGAGGAACAACCTGCGTGCTTGCTGAAGCATCTCTTCTTTCCTCTGCTTTAACATCTTCTGCCTCTCCTCTGCAGACTTAGAGAAGCGGCCTCCTCTAACCTCCAAGTTGTCAGATTCACCCTGCTCAGCTGCTCCACTGGGCCCAGGCTGCTCATCTGGTGCAGGATTAACCTGTAAAGGGGCTCGCTCTATGGCCTAAGAGAGGACGACAAACATAATCTTGAGTTATTAATTTTAAGAAACACACAAAACAAACTAACAAGGAAAACTAAGAGCAAGGCATGTCTGCAGAAATCCAATGATAAATAAAAACTGCACTTAACATTTAACCCCAAGATGACTGACCTGCGTAGGGAAAGGCACCTGGATACGTCCCTCCAGGATGTTGTCAGTAGTAACTTCCACAGAGCGGGTCAACTGTAAGTCTTGTAGTACCAGGTAGGAGGGCACCTGAGGAAACATCTCTTGAATCTGATGGGCCTGATGAGCACAAGTACATAAAAAGCAGAGTGAGATGGGGAACACTGGTATAAGTTACAGTATATGTTACATTAAATTTAGTTGTTTTTAAGCCCAAGCAATATTTGAAGTCATAGACACTGACTAAGACATGGAGTGAAGGCTGCAATAATAAGGCGGCAGCAGGGATTTTAAGTAAATAAAGTTGTTATAGCCCTAGCAGGGCCTCGTGTGAAATTGACCTCGTGTGGGTGTGTCCTGGCATCTCTCCTGCCTTAGGTGCCACCCTTTTTGTACAGCTGACTCTAAACAGCATTAAGAGTACGATGAGGTGAGAGAAAGGTGAGCTCTCGTGCCGGAGATCCTTTTTCTTTTTTAACTTCTCAGTTTGGTGATCAACTCCTGGGTTTTGTTGTTTTCCTTCTTTAAAAGACTATTTCAGCATCTGTCCCTCTCTGTTCGTTTAATTACTAATAGAAACATTAATGAAACCTTTAATTTAACAATGCTGCTTTCCCGTCTCCTTTTTTCAACCCGGAAACCTTTTGTTACTTTGCCCACATCCCCTGGACTTTTTAGGAGAATGTAACAAAAGTTTTAAGATCATCAGCCGTCTAAAAAGATCTTACAAGTTTAAATATTAGCCTCAACTTGCAGTCTGTGTATCCTTTCTCTTAAAGACAACAAATTTCAGTAAACTCGAACTCACCATAGCCATAAGCTGGGAGTTATTTGCTTGAGCAATGCCCAAGATGTTAGTAGTATGCATTACTTCTACTGAGAAACTGGGCAGCCAGCTGGCGATACGAGATCCTGTAAGACAAATGCATGGATTTTTAATTTTAGCTGTGACACAGAGCCCATCAGTTTTAGGTCACGTGTCCAGCACCCTTACCATCAAAGTGGAAGAAGTGATTGTGTTGGTTGATATGTGGTCTGGCATCTGGGGGGGCTCCAACTGGGCCAATGTTGTCCTCCAAACCCCCACCCTGCTGCGGGCTTCTTGCTTGGCCCCCATCCCCATTAATATTAAGGGATTTCCGACATGTGGGACACGACGTGTCCTGCTCAAGCCATGAGCGCAAACAAGAGCTGAAGAAACACATATACATACCCTAAGTAAGTCGCCAGTCTGAAAACTTGACATGTATCTTAGGGGTCAGGACAAATTTTCTACAGCTAGGCTCTATGCAGGGCATCTTACTGAAGCTCAGAATGTATATCAGAGCTCACAGCAATAAACATTCAAACAAGCAAACTCTACTACAAAAGCTAAGAACTGCTGTGCAGTCTAGTTTACACTTCTCTATGTAAATCTTTTAAGGATTTTGGGAACTACCCTAACGGAAGCTTCAGCCTTTAAATCCTGCTAAATCCAGGATGCCGATATTCTCCTTGGCTCTCTTTTAGCATTGTTATTTAGGTACATAACACAAATGTTTTCTCAGGACAAGGATGTCAAATTCAATTTTACTTCATGTGCTGGACAACAAAAAGCATTGCATAACTTCATGTTTGATAAAATAACACAACTCCAAAAATGCCCCTTTCAGTAAGTATAAAAAGTATATTCTGTAGACGTTTGCCTGAGCCATAGCATAGTTGTTGGGTTTTTTTTATTGTTTTTTTAAATCCAAAACCATAACAATATCCCTAATAATTTTCCAGACATTAGAAAGTAAAGCAACTTAAGCCTGAAATCTCTCAAGTGGAATTTCCACTCAACTGTGTCAGTATAGGCCACATACTGACAAGTACTATTTCTAGGGTATAGCACCTCAAAGCAAAGGCAGATAATCCTAACTATAAGCAGTAAAAGTAAAATTATTTACTTGTGGAAGAGATGACCGCAGGGCAGTTTGCGTGCTGTAAGCATGGCATCCCAGCAGATGGCACAATCATCATCATTGGCTGCCAGCTCCTCTGCAGTAGCAACAGCAAATCTGCAGAGTTTATAGTATATGCAACTATTAAGTAAACAAGTAATGATTAGCAAAAGACTGAAAGCACACACGCACACACACCTTGTCTCCATGTTATTGATGACACGCAGGTAGTTCTTATGTCGGCGGACACGGCGCTGCACCTCATGGAAGAGATATCGCAGCTGCATGAAGATAACCAAGCTTGCCATGGACAGCCAGATATTCCCGAAAAGCTAATAAGTGAAATGTGCACACAAAGGTGAAAGATTAGTGGATCAGAAAGTCACACTGGGACAGGAAGTGTTCAAAACATGACAGCCATACACTCAGTCATACTGCATCTTACCAGCATATGGATATGGTGCATTAGGTCAAGAAACAGCATGGCCAGCTCCATTATGAAGTCTGTGTAGTAGACATATGTCCCCTTACTCTCCCAAGTCCCTGGATGGTTCAAATCCCAGAGATGAATTGAGTATCTGGAAGAGTAAGACACAGCTCTTTCAGTTCATGAAATGCTGGTGACTTTTAGAAGATTGGAGGAGGCAAAATACTGCAATAAATTAAATGTGCAACAATATACTGTATGTGGTACAATAATGCCAAAAAGACTGAAATTCAAGGTTGAGACAGAACTGTTTTGAGTAACAAAGAAAGAAGAGTTATGATACGGTTCTGATTTCATCATAAGATGTATTTAGTTAAGTGAGTGAAAGTAATCAAAAGCTCAAAAACAAAACTTGCAAAGGTATAAAGAAACATCTTTAAAGGGAAGTCACCATAAACATTATTTTTCCATGCACCAAACAACTGTACTGCAACAGACAGCTGTTACCAGCCAAGGGAGTCAGTACTGTATCCAGTACTGATCCAGGACCTTGGCCCATCAGAGTTGGTGGTAGTTCAATATTAGGAACCCTCTCAAAGACAAAGAAGCCTTTCATAATAGAGCCAATGGAACCAGAGGAAAACAAACAGTTTTATGTGCTAAGATTATCCCAGATTCCAAATTTGCACAGGCTGTCATCCATGCTGCAGTGTGTCTATGAGGCTGCACAGAGACTTACCGCATGATGACATGTCCAGTGCGTACAGTCACCAGCAGACACTGAGGAAAAAAGTAAATGCGAAAATGATGCAACTGTTGTGCTCTGCTTTCTACACAGACATTACAGTCTAAAAGAGATAGTTTAAACTCTCATTTACACTAAACTCGGTGGTTTTGTTCACTCACAGACAAACTCTTATTTATTCAACATTGTTGACAGCTTTTACAGCAAATAAGATTATTTTTTTTCCATTCACAAAAGTGCAGCTGCAAACTGAAAACAATGATTATGCTTCTGCTTCTTCAGGAAACATATACATGAGCCAGAATGCACAACACCAGCAAGAAGGAACCCACAAATGAAAAAGTACTCTTATAACTCTGTGGTGGTGAATCAGAGTCACATTTTAATTGGTTTCTAAGTTCATCAAAGAACTGCATTGATACTGAAAAATGTAAAAACAATTTTGTCCTCTGGAGGGATATCATCTACAAAGCATGAGCACCTATTTCACTAAGTAATTACATGAAAATTAAGGTATTTTTCACTTTAACTGCTCCAATTATTCTCAACCAATCCTGGGTTGAACAAGAATACAAAGCAAATGCATGCTGAGAAGTGTAGTTAGCAAATGTGTATAAATAAATACCTGCACCTAAACAAAAGCTTAAATGACATTTAAAAAAAATAAATAAATAAATAAAAATCCATAATCATATGTGCAAAGTGTGGCCAAAACTTTCCCACAGCTTGGCTCCAAGTTCTCACCTCTGCTGCCATGAAGGAGAGCGTGTGCATGCCATGAGAAGCTCCCAGGAGGCCGCAGACCACAGCCAAGCCACAACAGTCCAGAAGCAGGGAGACCAGCAGACAGAGCACACGCACATGGCTGTTCATAGGTGTGGATGGGGAGAAAG
>NW_024582548.1:596391-616397 GCF_018398535.1 Haplochromis burtoni | reverse complement strand
GGGGGGGGAGACAAAGGTAAATGAGTATGCTGTGCGTCTTCTTATGTCCTAAGATTTCTTTTCAGTGTTTATGCAAGTTAAAGATCATTTCCTCAGGATGACCTTTGAATCCCACACATTTTGTGAAACTTTGTTACCAAAAAGACCCAGCTATAAATTAATTTAGTGGATATGAGTAGACAAAGGAAGTATAACAATGATTTGTCAAACAGTGGAACATTTCACTTAGATGCTCACAAGAGTTTTAAGAGGCTCAGTAAGACACTCAATTTTTACTGTGACATACTGAGAGAAAATCCTGCATGTACTCTTCTAAATATTACACAACCCTTTTCTATCAATAAAAACGCCTCTCACACAACCACTAAATATCTAAGCATTAGCACAACTAAACTTCTAGCAAAGTGTAAATAACAAAAGATTTGCACATTATTATAGATTACAACTAAGGTGAAAAATATAAAAACCAGCTGCTCGGTATCACAAAGACCACAAGGTTTCCAAGCTAAACCTTCAGCACTACAACCTGCATTTCTTATCTTCACCCCAAAGCAAGAAACCACAGTGACAGGAAGACAGAAACGGGAAACAGCTGGGCAAATAATGGACTACCTCCAACTAAATTTACAGTTAAAGTTGAAAGACGGAAACAAAAACAGCAAGAGGAACACAATCACATCAAAACGAAATGTTTACAATATGGCAGGTTGAAATAACCTTCTAGTATACTAAAGCAGCCAGCATTACATTACGTCTAACTTTGAATGTCTAACTGACATTCAAAACAACTTAAACCTTGTTTTAAATGTCAGCACTTATAAGGTATTTAAATGTGACATTTTGTTTTCCCCACCATACAGAACACAGTCTGATAGAGATGTTAGCGTAGTAACTGAAACAGTAGTCACAGTCAACCTCCCAGTATAAAAAGCTATTAATAGATCCCAAGCTGAAAAGAGTACAGTTACACTGTGTCTACTGAGGGAAAGCACACTTTTTAAATAAGCATTTATAGAAAGTGTACAGAAGTATTGCTCAGGTGGATAAATCTGGCTTAGTGTTTAATATTCAGAAACAGTTAGGCAGGAAGAGAATTAGATTTGCCAAGCTTTGCTGTGGCAGATTTCTATTTATTACATGCATACTGAATTACAAAATAGACTGGCACCAGTACCCATGTTCAAGTGCAGAATTAATATCTAATATAGAAAATCTAAATCTTTAAAAAAAACAAAACACCACACACAAAACAAAATGAGGGTAGACGACAAAAAACTGTGTTCCTTTAAAGCACAGAAGCAAAAAATCTCCTGTATATATACACTTTTGCAATTAAGCTCATGATCCACGAGCTTGCCTAACGCCACACTGACCATTTCCTATGATCCAAATAGAAGGGTAATATGGTAAGGACATTGATATACTGTTTCTAACTGATATTTCTTAAGCAACATGTGACTCCTTTCGTAACAAGCAAGAGTTCAAAGAGCTGTGCAGATATCTGGTAAAGAACAAGTAAGGTATATCACCCATAATTACTCTGAGTGATGCACTACTCTCCGATAAGCCACTGAAATGACACGTGTACTTCAGAGGCTTTTAGGCTGCATATACATAATGGGAAAAAATTCTTAAAGCCTATATTTAATCCTATATCCAATAAACATATTGCTCATTTCTTTTCGTTATGAAATCTACACAACTACAACATTGTTAGCTAATGTAGTTTACTCTAACTGTGATCAGATAATCACTGACTTTCTCAGTGGCTTAAGTACATTTCCTTTATTTTTCAGCCCTTAGTTCTCATAAATCTAGCTGTTCTCAAGTCTGGCTTCCAACAAATATGAAAAAAGGAACACCACAATTAAGATAATACTATTATTATGCTGCACCCCATGTAAAGAGGAAACTTGCATTTTTAATGATCCAGGGCCCCCTTTTCTTTTACACTGGTTTAAGTCTCCTCAAGTGCCCAAAATCCCCGATCCCCACTAGGTTACAGAAGGTTTAGTTATACTCCATTGAAAAAACAAACACAAAACTTTGGAAACAGCTTGGCTCAAGGAGTCAAATGGCATAAAACAGAAAGAACCACAGACAATAAATGCAACGCGAGTCTAGTCATATTTGTCTAAAGTGATGCTTAGATTTGATTTTATTTATTTATTTAAATATACTTTTATATACTTACATATTCAAAGCGATCCTTGCAGAGCTGAACCATTAAGTGGAGAAAAACGAGTGCAGAGAACCACAGACACCACATGACCACCTCCTCCACTGTCTGGACGTTCAGTACACCAAAAATGAAGATGAACTTGTAGAAAATGAAGTTCCAGAATTTATCTTTCAGGTGCTGATGAACCATAAAAAACAAAAGAGGAGACATGAAATGAGATGAGTGACCATTTGCTTCTTGTTTGAAAGAAGTAAAAACAGCTGTAACAACACAGACTTACCTGCTTCTCACTGACTCTGAGTGGGCCGAACACCACATACTGAATCATTTTAGCAATTAACATCAAAGAGCAGCAGAATGTGTTCACTAACACCTGTAGGTGTGCAGATAATAAGGTCACCATTAGTTTTTGTGTGAACTTCATAATCACTTCACACATTGCACTAAAATACTCACCCACACAAAGAGACTGTCTGTGACAAGATACCACAGGACAGTTGTTGCCAGTTCTGTGTTACTAATATCATTCTTTAGAAGTTCACGCTCCACCTCGGAGGGAGGCTGTGCCTCATCCGTTTCCAAGGCCCCAAATCCCGGGTCAGTTACTGTGGTGTAGGCACTGAAGATGCTACCAGCAAGCAAAGCTACACTCAGTGCTGTGTAGGTCTGCAGGCTGGGCCAAGGAAACCTCTCCAAAAACAGCAGAGGCATTGCAATCGCAAGCTACGAGTCAACTTCTCAGCTTGTTAAAATGGTGTCAGTCCAACAACCTGTGAAGGCAGTAGGGACGTTAGGCCAACTTTACGGGACAAAGAGTAAATATTACGCAAATAGAGCAAAGACAGGATGCGATAGCAGCCATTTCGGCAACGCACGAATTTTGTGCTTTAACAACAACTTGGACACAAAGTGCAAATGTATCTTTTTAATTTTTAAAAAGTTAGTCTCCCCCCCCCCAAAAAAAAAGAATATACGTTTACTAAACATTTTGGCTTTTTGGCTAACCCACACTCAGCCGCCAAGCAGTGCTAACTTCCTTTTAGCAATAATTACTACCGTGTTTATTTAAGTGGAATATTAATTAAATTAGTCAAAGTAAGTAAAAATGGCTTATCATCATCAACGAGCAACACCTTTACGGAACAAACGGGAGTTCACTCACATAACATTAGTTACTTATCTGGCTAATGTTACCTAACACTTAGCCTAGTGGTTAGCTAATGCTAGCCACCGTTAACAACCATCAAACGCCAGACTTGTATTAAATGGTCACTTACAGTTTGTCACAGATTTAAATAGACACAATATCCGGCTTTCCCAGTTGCAGTCAGTGTTGAACTTTTAGTCCTGTGGCACTGGGAACACGATACTTGACAACATCGTCATGTTTATTTCACCGAGCAGACAGCTGGCTGAAAGCTGAAGCAAGGCTTCCCGTCTGCGCAGCGTAACAGCGTCATCACGACAACTTTAAAGTGACGGTCATTACAAAATAAATATCTTCATTCAGCGGCTTAATTTAACAAATAACTCGTTCCCCCGTGATTACGAAAAAATGTTTTTATGTATTTTGCTTTAATCTTTTGATTATATTCTGGAAAAATAAATCAGTGTGTAAACTGTGGGAGTTTCCAGAACACGCAAGAATAGACGTTATTTCTTGGGATTGGGTGTATTTTTGGTGCAAACAACAAAAATAGAAACGACTTCACCTCTAGGCTAGTGTTTATAGTACAATTATTTTTACATTTGAAACCATTTTGTTGTACTTTCAAACTGCTTTTAGTGTGTACACAAGACACTTTATTGCACTGCATTGTTTATACATTTCACAATGTTATACTTATCCCCTTAATATCCTGTAATTTTTTTTATTGTTTTTCTTCCTTGTTTTCTTTCTTAAAAATATATTTAGTATGAAATTTTTAAATATTTTAGTTGTTATTTGAAAGTTAAATGCATGCTTATTGTTAGTTATTGGACTTCAGATTCGTCTTACCGCATTAAGACATTTGTTTTATCATATTTTATTCACATACTTAACTGTATACCTTTCTACATATTTAATCTATTTGTTTTTAGTGGCTGCAATAAAAAAAAATCTAAATTGAAGATAAATTAAGCATTTATCTTACCTTTGTTTTCTGCGTTGTGTATATCAAAACACTAAACTCACATTAACCTTGCATTTTTCAAGGTGTTTTGTGCAATATCGGTAATGTCCACAAAGAAAAAAGATTCAACTATATTTAGTATAGTTTTCCTTGAAATTGCGGCACTGAAGCTATATGCTTAGATCTGTTTTGTTGTTGTTTGAAGGTAATATAAGGTGATAACGTTTTCAGGAATTTCATTTGGCATATGTAAAGTAAATTCGTTAAAAGTATTTATAATTTAAAAAAAGAGAGAGATTTCTTTTAGTTGTACAATTAAAGGGAAATATTTATACCTAAAGTGTTTGAATGTATTTGTTACGATAAAAGAAATTAGTTTCTCTGACTTTGGGTGATACTTACAATACCGGCCAAAGTCCACTGGAGGTCACTGTTTCTTCACTGAATTATATTAAGACAGATAAATACGCTTAGATAATGTCATCGTTCAGAGATTTACCATACATGTTCTTTTACATAAAATGTGTAACTAGTTAAAGTTTCCTCAAATAAATCTGATAAAAGAAGTGGGGTTACTGATTATTGATTATGTAACCAAATAAGTCCCTGCAACGAGGGCATGTGGTTAGTTTGCCAGAACAGCAGAATTTAAAAAGGCAATTTATCATATGTCACCCAAGTCACGCAAGTCCACATATGTCAGCTCCACCACAGTTTTATACCGCATGGGCCAAAAGGAAAGACAGGTTTAACATGATATTATTGCCTAATCAGTTGTAGAACTAATACAGCACAGTACAGGTGCTGTAACACTGTTATTATGATCCGCTTGAGGAATTAGCTTCACTATGACTGTCAAAAAAAACGTTTCAGTTGTGTAATGGCCTGACTTTAAACCCTGTTTCCGTTTACAGTGAACCTGTTATGAGAAATGATTTGACCTCACACGTGTGATTAGTTTCAGTTCATGAGTTTAACATTTCTGCCAAACTAACTACAGTTTGATACTAATTTATTTATCAAATTTGCTCAGTTTTTGTCATTACAAATTTAGCAATAAGTGACATCTTCGGGTATATTTTTCTAATTATGTATCTACAGGTTTTAATTATTGCCTTCGGAAGACATACATACACAAAGAGAGATGTGTAACATTTCCATAGTTTAAAGGAAGTTTAAAGACAGTTTATGAGGGCACAGCATTGGGGATCAAGTAATCTAGTTAATCTAATATATCCCACCCACTAACAGATGCTATGATGAAGCTATAATCAGTTGTCATACTCTTATCCCAGATTGTTGTATGGTTCACTTTATGTGTATTCATCACTCGTCCTCATTTCTTAGAAGGCTGACAAATCTTTTCTGATTTACTAAAGTTAAAGTTGACAGTCTCACCTCATTTTTTACACATTAGGCCACTCTTTTTCCAATAATTGTCTATCACATGGCAGACTTGTAATGCTTGTGTAAAAGTGTAATACAAATATAATCATCTAAAAGAGGATAAGAATTTCATTTATTCACATCTGCTTTGACATCCATATTTTAGCTATAGCCAATGATTGAACAAAAATCTAAAAAGCAAACAAACTGCAACAATCAGTGTTGATTTTCTGTGAAACTCACTTTGAAATTACACTTAAAGTGTGTCAGATAAAAATGATGTTCACACATCCAGCATTAACTTAAAAGAAGTGCCATAACAAAATGATAAATCTGCCGCCTATGTTAAGGTGGAACTGACACTTTTCTAAAAGTAAACTTAAAACTAAAAAACCACGGGGTAAGAAAACAGAACTGGTTTTTGTTGTTGTAGATGACTGTGTGATAAGATTCTCAAGTACTCAATAATATCCCTTTCCTGTAAGGTGTCCCTCCTGTTAGGGAGAGAATTATGGAAATTATGACAAGTACAACATGTTGTCACATATCCCTTAAAGGGTTGTGCAAACATTTTAGTTTCTGTTCAATTTAACTATAAGAGGAAATGAATCCTGCTTTTACAGCACTTATTTTGCTCTTGATGCCAAAATCACTTCGAGCACATCAAATTGCAGCATGAACCATTCAGTTGAGTTGTCTCTTTCAGAGGAGTTTGATGGCAGCACAGCAGTGGCGTGTGTGATCCTCGGTTTGTCCTTCCTGGTTGGAGCTCCTGGGAACGTGCTGGTGATCTGGACCATCCTGAGACACGTCAAGCAGCGCTCCCATACTGTGGTGATCATTCTGCACTTGGCTGTTGCAGACCTGCTGGTTCTCATCACCCTGCCTCTATGGATCTACTCTCTAGCTCACACTTGGGTGTTTGGAGCAGTATTGTGCAAGACCTTAGTGTACACTGTGACTGTGTGCATGTTCAGCAGCATCTTCTTGATCACTGTTATGAGCGTGGAGCGCTTTCTTGCCATCTGTCATCCATTTCTGATGATGCGCTGGAAGACAAAAAGCAATATAAAAATATATCTTGTACTTTTGTGGCTGCTTGCTTTCCTTCTAGGAGTGCCTGCCTTAACACAGAATCTGGAAAACACTGATGGAAATGTGCAATGTTTCACTAGGGAATTAAACTCTGACACCAACACAATTATCATCCTTTGCCTAGAAACCTTGTTGGTCTTTATAGTTCCTTTCATTGTTCTAAGTATCTGCTACTGTCTAGTAGCCGCACAGATCAAGAAGATGAGTTTCAATTCAAAAGAGAAATCCATGGTTCTCATCCATTCTGTAGTGATTGCTTTCACAGTGTGCTGGTTGCCTTACCACGTTATCAACATTATTGATCTGATTTGTATCTTAAGCTGGCCAGACACTGACGACGACTGTGTATCAAAGCCTATCATCTTCATAGTTGGTGCCCTGGTTTTCATCAGTAGTTCGGTAAATCCTGTGTTATATGCCTTCTTTGCAAAGAACTTACAAGGGAGTCTGGAAGAGTCCCGACTAGTGAGGCTATTTAAGGAAATAGCCACTAACACAAACAAAGTGAGGGAGCTGGCAGTGCAACAGCAGACAGACCAGAGGGCAGCAAGTACACAAGAAGAGCTGCTATCTGACTGTGTGTGTCAAAGACTGTGATGATGGTAAAATGTGACACTTGTCATTTACTATTAATCACGAAGGATTAAATGAAAATGTACTCATATTATTGCCATGTGTTGTACTCCTCCATTGTTTTTTATGTATATATTTTTTTAATTAACGTAATGCAGTCAAAATACATAACTTTGAACTTGTGTTTTGAGAAATGTCTGTGATAAGGTTTTTTTTTTTATTCTTAAACATTTGATATTGTCCATTATTGTGTAAGGTGTTCTGTTTGTTATCCTACCTGAAAAAATAAAAAGTGCTACTGAAAACTGCTCCAAATGTCATTTTAACTGCTGTATCGTTCTATCAAACTTAAATGTAATGCACAATTTCTTCACTATTTCTGCCAAATACTGAAACAAAGCCATTAATTCCTGTCAACCATGTATAGTCTTTTGAAAAAGTGTAGTGTCTGAACATGTTTGTAAGTAAATTATATTTCCACGTGTGCCATCATCCTTCATCATATTTTCCTAGCAAGCTGATGAATATTTCTTGGTTCACTGAAATGAAAGCTAAGGAATATCTCTGTTGTTTAAATATTACGTAATACCTTTTCCAGTAATGCTGCATGCCATGTAAAGACCTGCAAATGAAACAATAAACAAAAATACACAGCATAGAATCCATTTTAATTTTACTTTTACAATTCCTTAGTGACAAAGGTAGAATGTTTTTGGAAATTATTCATAATCTGCTAGTTTTTGTATGTGCTAGTGGTTCTCTAAGTCGAAGACAGTGGTTCTCAAACTGTGGGTAAGACAGTTAAAAAAATGAAGTGAAAGTAACATAAAAAAAACCAAAAGTCAGGGAAAATAAACAGAAGAAGAGCTTTTTGTTGCTTTGTGTGACTTTTAATCGAGTCATTTTCTATTTTAATCTTGTTTTCATCGTTGAGGTTTTAACAAAAAAAAAAAGTAAGGTGTGGAGTGTGAACTTTTTTCAGTTTCTGAATGTGAACTTTTGTTTTGGCTTATGATGTAGCAACAAAGCAGAACAAAAATCTAAGAACCACGGGGGTGGTGAAACAGAAACGTTTATCAAAGTTTCAAAAGCTAAAGTAATTTTTGTGTGCAGAGTTGTTCCCTTGATACAGCAAAGTCAATCATTTATTAATTATTCATCCATTTACAAATTAATATCATATCAGTTTGTTTAAAAGTATTTGATAAACACATTTCTACTTTTTTTTTAAAAACTAAACTGCAACCTGAAGTTATGGACTTCTGGCACATGCATGAGTCATCTCTGCTTAAAAAGCCCTGTTAGGAAACTCTTTTCCTGAGCTTTCCACACAGCTTTAAAGGGGAAGTGATGACTTAGAGTAATCTGTTTTTCTTTTCATGCAGACACCACAGTCAGCACATCGACTTGCACCATGAACAAAACATACCAGCTGTCTTCTCAAGAGGAAATGGCCCCTTCAGAGTTTGATGGTGGGACAGTGGTGGCGTGTGTGATCCTTGGTTTGTCCTTCCTGGCTGGAGCTCCTGGGAACCTGCTGGTGATCTGGACCATCCTGAGACATGTTGAAAAGCGCTCTCACACAGTGGTGATTATTCTACACCTGGCTGTTGCGGACCTGCTTGTCCTCATCACCCTGCCTCTGTGGATCTACTCTCTGGCCTACTCCTGGATATTTGGGGTGGTATCTTGCAAAGCCATGGTGTTCATGATCAACACGTGTATGTACAGCAGCGTTTTCCTCATCACCCTCATGAGCGTGGAGCGTTTTGTGGCTGTGCGATATCCCTTTGCTTCAGCTCACTGGAAGAGGAAACAAGCTCTAAATAAAGTACTGCTGGTTCTGTGGATTGCAGCACTCTTGTTCAGCATACCTGTCATCCCAACTCAGATTGTTGACAAAGATTCTGGTAAGGATAGCTGCCTGTACCGTGAATATACTTCGGTGACCCAGGAACTGGTGTGTGTCTTGTTAGAGACACTGGTTGGCTACATAATACCCTTCTCCATCCTTGTGGTCTGCTATGGCTGCCTCTGCAGCCGGATTACTCGGATGACTCTCAAATCCAAACGCAAGTCCACCATCCTGATCGCCAGTGTCGTGGTTGCATTTGGCATTTGCTGGACACCTCATCACATAGGAAATATCCTCTCGCTGATCATCCTGGGAACTGAAAACTCCTACAAGGATGTAGCAGAACATTTGGAAAACGTGAGGACCACTATGGTTTTTGTCACTGGAGCCATGGTCTTTATCAGCAGCACAGTTAACCCCATCCTCTACATGTTTGCAGCTCGCTCCTTCAGGAGCTCCCTCCGTGACACGGGCATCCAGAAGCTCTTCCGCCACATCTCGAGCACCTCCCCAGGTGAGGGCAACAGGGAGGTGTCCTATGTGTCCAAGAGACCCAGCAATCAGACCAGCACCTCTCATGTGCTATCTGAGTCAAAAGATCAAATAGGTGTGTTGATGACAATGTGTGAAAACAATCCATCTGGGCAGTGAAATTGAACAATGTCTGTTTGGTCTGTGTAGATACTCCTGTGTACTCAGTATTCTTTTTCTGAATAAAATAAATGTTGAAACACTGATGTTTATTTGTATGAAATTGCAACAAAAAATAACAAGTATATCTGTGCTACACTTGCCTAACTTAATAAATTACCAATTTTGCATGTTTGTATTGTGAATATATTTATAGAAATGCTATACGTTTTGTACTAAATGTCCATAATGACATGGGCCAAATAACCAATAAAAAATTCTTTATGTAAATAATGTCTCAGTTTTGTAAAATACAGTTTGTTTCAATTACTTTGTTGATTCCATCAAAGAGAAAATTAATAAATAAGTTCAAACCGCCTGTAAGTGTGGGATTATGATTAGACAAAGCACAGTGGTTGTTATTTCCTGTTATTGCATCTTTCATTTATTTATTTATATGACCACAAGGAGAACTTCATCAGAAATCTGTCTGGCTGCTTTAATATAAGGATTTGAACATTTGTAACCTTTTTGCCTCATTCTGTAACATTTCTGATAAACTTTTTAATCTGATAATATTTTATAAAGGTGTTCTTTTTTCAGCCATGGCAGATTAAAATTGACCTAATAGTCTACTTCAGACAATAGTCATGCTTTCAACTTCCTCTCGATGAGTAGATTGCCAAATGAAGACTAACGTGTTTCCTTTGCTAAGCAGCAAAAAAGCGGAATTGTGCCCTGATGTTTGTCACATTTGCACATGTTGGGAGTGACAGAGTTCAACGTCCAGTTATTCACAGACATTTTTAAAGGCGCACATATTAACAAATTAGTCGTGTTAGTTGTAGTATTTTATGTTTGTCTGTCCCCACAGCTACACAGCAATAGTTTTGATTAATTTATTGGCCAGAAGATGGCAGTGGTTGCTCTGTACATTTGTACTTAAAGGGTGGCTGTTGTTCAAGAAGTAGGGCAGGTCACCTGCTAATCAGAAGGTTGGTGGTTTGAGCCCCGTCTGCTCCCGTTTGCATGCCAAACATCATTGGGCAAGATACTAACCCCAAGTTGCTCTCCAGATGGATGCTTTCTGATGCATCCATACGTGTGTGAATGTTAGATATAGAGGACTTACATGGGCAAAAGCAAAGGAATGAGGTGCTTGTATGATTGGGTGAATGAGGCAAGTTGTATAAAAGCACGTTGAGTGCTCAGTTACAGTGTTCATGATATGAATCTGTTGTGGGAACAGGAACCAAGCTTTTCCATTCTTTCTCCACTTTAAAAATACACATCTACAGAGTTTATTCATGATTTAGCCCCCACAAGTCTTAATCTCAGCCATATACAGTGAATTCTGTGAATTAAGTCACTTAGCTTGTAAAACATCATATTTTGGCAAAGTCATTGAACAAACGCACCACAAAAACCTTCAATTATAGATGTGATTTCATTGTTTTAAGCCACACAGCTGGAAGAACTGCCATTCCAGTCTAATAATTTTTCTGTCTGTTTAAATATGAGATGAACAAGATCTGATGTGAGAGCATTCACATTTCACTTAATTGTTTGGGCATGAGTAAGTCAGAATTATTTTGAATATGACAGCGGAAAATTACAACGCTCAAAGGGTGTGACAAAACTGAGCTCACACTGGTAAGCATAGTTGACTTGCTTGACATTTTCTCACAGAGTGAGGAAGCAACTTGTATATCATCATCAACAGTGTGGTATGTGCCTGCTGTTCCCATTGCCTTTCATAAGGCATATTACTGCATGCTTACCACATTTAAGTTAGGTTTTAAGTCTCTGCTATATAATAATATTGTGTAGTGTGAAGGTTTTTCCAAGAAAACCTGGCTTATACTAATAAAGCCGCATGAACAAGCAGGGTTTTTTTGCTATTCTTTTAAGTCATACTTACCTTACAGGACAAGACTTGCCACCTGGTACATCAGAGCCGCCAATCTCTTCCAAAAAATGTACACAGAAGTGTCAAAGGTTTTAGCGCTGGCTTTCTGGAAGCTCATCCACTTTACAGCCTATGATAAAAGTTATGCCAAAGCACATTATTTAGGAGGATATTTGGAGTGTGAATGTGACATGTTGTCTTTCTCAACTTTTTCACCAGTTACACCTGCTGAAAGGAGTTGGCTTGTGACTTTACTCTCCGGGTCAGTCTACATGCATAAGCATGCCCTCAGTATGATGTAATGAGGATAAATGTTCTTTGCTGTTGTGTTGAAATATCATTATATGTCTCAGATTTCAGCGTTTTCCAGAGTGTCCCTTAAGTAATCGGACTGGTTTGGCTGGAAATAGTGATTCAACATGAGAAAGGAGACACAAGGAATTACTCTTGAGATAGGGGAGATTTATTTTGAGTGAATGGACATGAAAAGGCAAAAAGCCTTGCATTCAATGCAGTTTGTTGGCCCATAGCAGGCAGAACAGGGAGTGTCAGTAGCAACAAAACCTTGGATTTCTGGGAACTGGGCCAAAGACTGGTGAAAACTTCACTGCTATTTTGAAGTACCTTAATTTTCTGGCGACAAATACTTTCTATTGACAGGTACATGCAGCGTATAACAATACAGTGGGATTTTAGAGGGAAGAATATGGATCACAAGCTGGAAATGTAAAGTACATTGCTAATTCCACTGTTCTTCCTTGTGGTAGAAGTTCCAGGATGTGTCCTTTTGTTTTGTTCTTAATTTTTCCATTTGCCCTTTATTCATCCCTGCATTTACTACTACCGCTTACCCAAAACTACATTACAATTAAGAAGCCTACAGAAGCAATAAATCTTTCTTTTGCCTGAGGCAAATGCATGTTGTTCTGTACATAGATTTTTTTTTTGTGATCTCCATGTTTACAGGTTTTCATTCTGGAAGTGAAATAACATTATCTGAAGACAAGGAAGCAAACAGTGAAATGATAAGTGTGAATTTGTGCGCAGAAACACTTTCGTTGCATCAAAGTTCCACACTGGCATAAACATGTAGTGTCTGAACACCTTTTTAGAGAATAAACATGCTGGAGTATTTTCTGTCACCGTGCCCACTGAATTACAGCTGGAGCAGAAGTCCCTAACTAACTGTTCTTACCCTAGTCACGTTTGAGATCAAGTTTGACATGGGTTAAAGCAAATGTCTGGACAAGATGTGATCCAAATGGCCCAACACCTGGCACATAAAGGGGTTGTTTTTAGATTATATTTTTTGCAAATTCAGGTAGCACAAAACTAATTTTAATGGAAATGCACAGAGTTTGTCCCGCAGTTCAGTTTCTCTTTAATGTACCTTTATGTGCGTGTATGATTCTGTTCACTTCTTTTCCACTATCACCGTGAGACATCTGCAGGTTGGCGGCGTGGTCTGCACAGCGTACGCATAAGCCTCATGGAGCGTCGCCCTGTTTTGTCTTCCACATACTTCCGGATTTAACAGCACCAATAAGCCAATGAGATCACAACATTTACCTCAGCGTCCCGCCCTCACCTTTGCGAACCAGCCAATAGAAGACGCCCCCGGGGCTCCGCTCGAGCAAAGGCCTAGCCATACAGGTAACTCGGTGAAAAAAAAATAGTAAGGCGAGGAAGAAAAAAAAACAAAAAAACCTCCGGGCTTGTTATGGCGTTCGTGTAAAGGAAACACGGATTTCCACCCTTCTTTACCAGTTAAACCAGTATCTCTGGATAGAACACACTCAAGTACTGCAACAGGTAGAGTCTCTGACCGCAAAGTCTTCCGTGGCTCCTCTGAAAATAATCTCCCCCTTTTTTTCTTTCTCTCTCCGTTTATCTCAATTGAGTTTCCAGCTCTTTTGTTCGCTCTTCTTATCACTTGGAAAAGGTGAACCCTCGTGTTTTTTTTTTTATTTTAATCTTTGCTTTAATTGTAGTTTTTACCCTTGTGGTCCCTGATGGCTTCGCACAGTGATACTCTGGTGGTGTTCTTTGGGGCAACAGCTGGTGAAAATGGGGGTAAACTGGGTTCGGATGAGAGGGAAATAATTCTCTTGGTGTGGCAAATTGTGGATCTACATGAGAAAAAGGTACGGACCTTTCTGACCCCTTCGTTCGTTGTACGGTTTCTTATGTATTCAGAGTGTTTGTGGCATAGTGTCTACCTGTAGAGTCTGACATTTAAATCAACATGGTGCGCTCTCTGAAACCGTGTGGAGCCCGCTTGTCTTGTTATGCTAGCTAACGCTACTACTGCCCGTCGTTAGCGCACCTTTTTAACAGGTGTGCGACCAAATTTAAAAAAAAAAAAGCAGACAAAAATGGGGGGCAAACACACCTTTTTGGTTTAATATGTCAGCTTCTCAATGTAAACGACGCTTTATTGACAATTGAGTGCTTTTTTTTTTTTTGCGACTGCATTGTCAATTCTGTTTTGTTTGTTTTTAAACAATTCATTTCCTGTATGTGGGGGACCTTTAATTTGCTATAAGTTAGCATATTTTTTGTCATCAAACTGTATTCCTACGCCATGAAACGCTAAATGCTTTCACAGGTCGGGAAGCTTCATAAATGTTTTGTCAAGCCGGACACCTTGGAGCTGACAGACCAGTGTAAAGAGGAGACTGGGCTGACTGTGGACGACGTCGTCAAAGCTGAGCCACTGGACAAAGTTCTGCAACAGGTTAGTCTCACTGGTCTTTTCAGGTGCATTGGGAAACTTGAAGTGATGCATACGGGTATGAAAACCACAGCAGCTGCTCATTTTGTGGGAAACCCAGAAGCTTATTAAACCCACAAAACTTTCTTCTGGCAGGTTTTTGCCTAGAGCGTGATGCGATATGACAAGCCTGACTGGGTATTAAGCTGTAAGCTAGAGTAAGAGTGTCAAATTTCCCACATGATCTTTTTGTTTTTTAAAAGTGGTGTTCCACCTGGTTGAGATGTGTCATTGGTTTAGCCCTGACAGTGAAACTCTGCTGATGGCTTGCAGGAGCTCAAGAGCTATGATGGGGCAGAGCCTCAGGCGTCTGGAGATGAGGAGTCGTCGCAGGTCTAGTCTTGCCCAGGCCTCATGTATGCTGTAGACATCTGGAAAGCAGAGTGTTTACCTGGGACCGCACCTCTGTTTTAGGCAGCAGCACAGACAGGAGGGTGGAAGCTTTCAGGTTGTGGGCTTCATCTTTAGCACCTGGTTACAACACTTCTTTATGACCAAGATGTAATTTTTCCTCCCTTGGTCCCCACTGTCTGGAGGTATATGTTGGCAAAAGTGCTTATGTTGCCAAACATGTTTTTTCCAACCACCCTTGAAAGGAGTGTGTATTTAGACTGCATGCAGTATTCCTGCCCCTCCAGTAGTAGTACTTTAAAAACCTCTCATTATCACGGTGAAGCAATATGTTGGTGTTAATGTTTGTGCTGTTGTGGTCTGATTGCAGGTCTGTTTGGGTTTTAGCGTTCTTGTTTTTATTGCTTATTTAATTCCTTCTGAAATTTTGAAGCAGTGACGCTCCTGGGATTATTATACCCAGCGTGTAACATTCCACAGTTTTCATTTACATGCTGATGTACATTCAGGTCGCCCAAGACCTCAGCTTCAGCTACTCCAGCTTAGATTGTGTGCTGAACCTTCAAATATTAACCCAAGCAATCAGTTTGGTCTTTTCATACCTTTGTCTCATTGGTTGCGTTCTCTCTCTGCTCGTCACTCAGAGATAAGTGTTACCCTTGTTGATAGGGGGAAGAGAAGAAAACTGACATTTTTTCAGATATACAGTCTAGAAGCTGTTTGGCTCATGTTTAAAATTTAGAAGTGATGTCCTACTCCAACTTATAAGAATTGAGGGAAACGAGCAGTTGCCTTTTGTTTTCTTTTCCTTTTTTTAAAGTGGTGGGCTTATTGTATTGACCTGTGTGGTCAGAGCACCCAAGGACATGTGCTGCATTTCTTTTGTGAAAGATTGATCAAGGTAGAGAAGCCTGGAGAGATTAGCAGGACTGTTTAAAACTTTGCTCCCATACGTTTTGGTGCAATCTGCAAAACACTGTCAAAACTTCTATTTCTATCAGTCACTGCGTGTTAATTTTCCTACACAGAACAGACTGATATGTTTTGCATGATGCTTCACCATTGCATACAAAAAGCAGCACAGTTAAAAAAAAAAACCCACAGGATGTACCGTACATCGTTCTATTTCAAGGTGTAGAATAGATATAAGCATATGTAGGCATTTTTCAACCCTATGTTTGCAGCTCAGCAAAATTATTTTAACCTCCTATGTGTGGTTGGTGAGCTTTCAGTTTCCAGCAGTGCAGGTGCACTGGGTATAGAAACTTGTCACACTTGTCTTTTTTTCCTTCTTTTTTTTGATACCAAACAAATGTACCAGGCTGCTGTCAGAACAGGTTTGTGTGGAGCACGATAGTCCAAAAATATGTGTAGGTCACTGTAGCTGTAACACGTTTTACAGTATAGTTTGCATATCACACCTGCAGGCCACTCATGTTTTTCAGAATAAATTTGTATTTAGCTGTAACGAAGCTATTTCTGACTGAGGGTGTGGGTTTGTTCAGCTTGCAACACAACGTGTAGCGTGTTTATGAAAAATGTCATGTGATGTGAGACTGTATCTACATTACTGTGAAGCTGAAATATCACATTCGTATGCAGTCACGGCATATAGAAATGTTTCACCTGTTTCAGAAATGTATCCAGTAATCCAAGTTAATAGCATTTGGTTCTCACTTACAAAGGCAGCCAAGTTGTGACATGCTTCTTATGATGAATCACACGAAAGTCTCGCACACAACCAGGATTTGAATATTTCAGCAAAAAGCCTTGTAAAGATGACAGATTTGTGCTAACATAAATAGTTATGCCAATTCATCATCACAGCTCTGTTACTTCTGCTGGGTGTGTCTAAATCAAACATGCCGTTAATTAGTATGTGAAAGGAAGACTGTTTATTACTACAACTGCAGAAGGAAGATATTGAATATATTTGGATCCACTGCAGATCCTACAGTGAGTTTTCAGTCTTCACAGTGCAAGAACAAATAGAATTTATGCTTCTTATTATGTTATGCGCCCTCACGGTGTGCACTGATTTGGGAAGCCTGGTTTTGAACCCTTAAATTTTTGTTTGTAGCTTTATATTGTCTTGTTCAAATATGGCCAAGTTCAGCCAATACAAGCAAACTTGATTAGCAAGGCATTACATGTTGCAAATATAGGTACTATATTTGTGTGAAGTAACAGATTTTTATTAAAATATTAACTTTTCAGCCACTTATACTAGAGGCAAACTTCTAGGACGGGCTTTACCGCACACAAAGCCTACTTGACATCTTAACTTCAGCAAAAATTGCATTAAAATGTTCCAAAAGGCAACAACATGCAAACAGTCAAGAAGTCAAGTTTTGTGACTCGATTTAGCTGAGGTGAGGCCGGTCACTGACAGTATTCACCTTTCAGACCAAGTGGTCATGCTGTTAATAATTAATGTTTTAACCATTTTACAAATTAAACAGGTGAGGTATATAAAAATTCAAGGGAAACTGGCTGTAAAGTTTAAAATCAAATGTTTAAAGTTGGGCGTTATCTGTTTATTTATTCATTTCAAGTATTATTTCAGTTTTTCTATTTTATGTGTAATATGACAAAGTCTAAGCTGACAGGGGGAAGAAAATATAATAAAACGATGCAGCACAAATAGAAAAGCACAATGTGTTTCCAGCTGCTGCACCTGTAAGAAACAACAAAAGGAGGAAAAACACATACCTGGAACATAGAACACAAAAAATGGAAAGTTGGGCATTTTAACAGAAGTTAAAGACACTGATTTGCCTTCAGGGCAAGCGTTAAGTGGCCATTTAGGGGAATTGCACAAATTCGTGTGACGCTACTGCCTTGGCTTCATTTTCCAGCGAGCTGCCGAACAAATTGTGCTCTTGTAGCTAGTAGAGCTCATAGTAGAGCGATCACTTGTGAAGGAGGGCAAACTAGCTTACTGTTGTAAAACATTTCCCCTGTGATTTTTGGCCTATAGTTGCAAACAGTGTGAAGACCATGTCACGTGTTCGGTGGTGTAAGCGTGTTGAATGTTTCCCAAAGATATTGCTCGGACACTCCCAGCCGCTCTTATCAGAGGTTGTTTCAGTCACCACCACCTTACCTCACCTCTACATACAAACAGTCCAGCTACAGTAGAGCGCAAACTCTGATAGGACTATGTTCAAAGGCCACTTCCTCCCACTTATCCATGAAAAGTGCTTTCAGAGGAGAGTGAGACGCAAAGTTGCACCATTAATGTGCAAAACTAAACTAAAAGTAAACTTTTACTTTTAAAAACTACTTGTGAAAAAACATTTGAGCTGAAAAATTAAAAAAGTTGTTCAGAGCCTGAGAAGGTCTTTGAAGGTCATTCATTGAGACTTTGTATGTTCAGAAGACTGAGTCACCAAAAGCGAACTCTAAAATTAAAAACTAAATTAAAACCAAACATTTGACTGAGCAAATGAAAACTCAAGAGAAATGAGCAAAGCCATTCTGGAAACTGAGCTCAAATTAAAAACAAAAAGTCAAAACAAAATAAAAATGAAAGCAATTAGAAATCGCAAAACTATAACGTGTGCAACTTCAAACAAATATTTTTGGTTCATTCAAACAAAGATAAATCTGCAGATTATAAAGGGGCATCACCAAACAGCAACTGTGATATGGGTGATCACATCAGGATGGTAATGAACAGCCATTTTTGACAGGTTTGCTAGTGAGGAATAATGATCACTGAATTAACAGCGTTGTTAATTCAGAACTGGAGCGTGCTGCAGGCAGAATAAACACCAACAGTGCTGAGAAGAAAAAGACTTTAGCTAAATATTAAAAATAAAACCAGATTAATCTAGAAGCACTGGCCCTTTTTCAGTGGTCACTTTATGAGTTTGGCTCTTGTCTGTGATATCGCTGTTTGATTAATTTTCTGTTCTTCGTGTTTGCTCTTTTTAAACGTGGATTTTGACATTGTGGAGAAAGAGAGGGTGTGTCTCTACATCCTCTATAGCTTTTCTCTCAGGAATCCGGCTTTAGACAAAAGCAAAGGTGGAGCTGCATGAATGGCTGTGAGCAAATATTAGTGCTGTTATCGCTGTACACATGAAATAGAAACTAATTTTAAGTCCATACATATTGCACTAAGCTGATCTCTATAACTTTGTCTTTATCTTTTTTAAAATAAGTATACATAAACTGAATCACTCACAAACACCTGAAGTAAAAAGTAACTTGCAAAAGTGATGCTTTGCATCTTTGGGGGAGTTCAGTGGTCGTGGATTTAAGTTGCATAACTGTCTTTTCCTTTTGCATTTGCAGCCTATTTTGAGTGTAATGATTAATGCATTGACTGAAGAGAGTTTTCATCTTGATGAACAATGAATAGTAGAGTTACTTTTCATGTGGTTTGCATATCACCTGTAAACCACTATCTTTAACACAACTCTGGGAATGGTTACGTAAATTGTTTGTGTATGTTTTTGCTAATTAGGTTGTGTATTTGTTTCATTCATAGCTGAGCATGTGGTTTCTCCAATGTTGCAATGACTCAATTATTAAAAACTCTTACATGTTTCTGTCCATCCATCCTAAAACCCCTCTAATCTAACCCCGAAGCATTTCTTTCCTTGTTAGTAGATGCTGCCAAAAAGCAGGTATGGTTCAAAGATGATTTTGAGTGTTCTGGGTTTTCTTGTTTATTTGTTAATGCTATTCTCCAATATGTGTTCTTTTTTGCTTATGGTGATATTATCTGGAGCTACAGGTCCCTGAAAGTTGGTTGGAGTCTGTTTCAAGTTTGCACATGAGTTAAAGCAGGGGTCTTGAGAAAACTTGCCATTACGTTGACATTGTACCTATTTTGCAAGCTGCAAAGCCACAAACTGCTTTTAGAGAGGAGCCAAGCACTGCCTCTTTATTCAGCTCTGACCTTTATTTTTCCTCTAATTCACCAGTTTTCTTTCCAAATTATTTTCCACAAGTATCCTAACTTTAAGAAGCCTAATGCTACCAACAGCAGCTTGCTATAAATCAAATGCTGTGTCAACAATAAGTGAACTCCCAGCTTTATGAAGCAGCATGAAATGGTGGGAAGCCAAAGAAAGTTTGTGAAACATTTAAAGGGGGCCAGAGGGGCCGATGGCGCGATATGGCAG
>NW_024582548.1:532790-596322 GCF_018398535.1 Haplochromis burtoni | reverse complement strand
ATCTATTATTATTATTATTATTATTATTATTATTATTATTATTATTATTATTATTATTATTATTATTATTATTATTATTAATAATAATAAATGTTTTTCTCATAATATGGTGGCCAAAACGGTATGAAAATGTGATGGAAAATTTGATTGCAACTTTTTTGCAAGTGATTTGTTTTTCTGTACAAGAGGTGTCCTTCATTGACAGTTAACTGCTGCCAATACAGGTTGACAAAATACAAGGAAGGGGGCTCAATAAATGTTGTAGTTACAAATAAGCATGGCTATGTGGGAGGTGATGGTATTTGGGACTGGGTGGTGAGGCCATCAGTGTTTATGCAAAGTGGAGACCAGCAGGTTTGACTTGTATGGGTTGGGATTTTAACTCGTCTGGCTGCTACTGTACAAAGAGAAAACTGTGGTGCTGGTGATCGGTGCTGTAATAATTCCTCCCTTTTGTCTGCACCCTCCCTCACTGGGCAAACACTGAAACCTGTTAGACGAGCGTCGCTTGTAATGAGGAGACAAATGTCAAACACAACACCACCTTCACTTTTTCTGTCTTTAGATCTCAAGTACACTAACAGATTCTCATTTGTACACCGTAGGTGATGCAAGTGGAATGATTTCAAGTCCCACTTTATTTTGGATTACTTCCCATTAGCTTTTCTTCTCTCTTGTACTTTAAAATATACTTTTAGGCAATTTAAATATGGTGCCATTTCAATCACAGTTCTGCTTTTTTTTTTTTTGTGAAGGATAAAAATACTCCAGTCAGTCTTAAAGTGGCCTTTCTCCTTCCTCTCTCTGTATCTGTGCAGTTCCAGCAGTCAGTGTCATCAGAAGTAAAATGCCTTGGCAGGACCACGTACACACTTTGTGTGGACACTCCCCTTGTCATTCGTCAGGCCCTCCACCCAGAAGCTTCCAAAAAGGTGATTATTTCACTCCATTGTTCCATAAACTGGAGACACATAGAGAGTAACATATAAAAATATAGGATTTTAGAAATATTTCCAGTATTTTTTTTTTAAATATTTGAAACAAGTCTTATGAATCATGACTCAATAGTAGAAACTACATTTTTCCCTTTGATTACTTCAGTTCAGTTTTATTATAGTTTGTAATAAATTGGCATGCACTGATTTTTGTATTACTAACTAATTATAGCCATTTGACTTACATTTACCTCCTATTCAGTAGCACAGTGTGATGCTAGTGTGCACATACCCTCTCCATCCAAATTCTCTCCTCTTCAGCTGCTTGTTTATTAGCATCCTGCTGTATCCAGTTTCCATATCAGATTTCCAAACCCTCATTTTGCTGCACTAAGTAACTTTCTTTTTGTTTGTTCCTATCCAGAATCTGGTCCTACCTGAAATATTCTTTTCATTTGTGGATGTGAGAAAGGAGTTTCACAAATGCTGCCCAAATGCTGGCCTTGCGCAGAAGCTCACACTCACCTCGATGTTGGAATGTATCCTTTGCTAGCCTGTCGTGGCTCAAGAGTTGGGAGTTCGCCTTGTAATCGGAAGGTTGCCGATTCGAGCCCTGGCTCGGACAATCTCAGTCGTTGTGTCCTTGGGCAAGACACTTCACCCGTTGCATACTGGTGGTGGTCAGAGGGCCCGGTGGCGCCAGTGTCCGGCAGCCTCGTCTCTGTCAGTGCGCCCCAGGGCAGCTGTGCCTACAATGTAGCTTGCCATCACCAAGAATGTGTTTGTGAATGGGTTAATGAATGTAGTGTAAATCGCTTTGGGGTCCTTAGGGACTAAGTAAAGCGCTATACAAATACAGGCCATTTATCATTTGCCATGTCCACTGAAATAGGACATTTTATAATCCTTAACAATCCTGACAAATAACAGTCATAATAACAGAGTGTTTATACTTTTCTGAAATACTATATAATAGCTTAGCAAGTAAAACGTAGTAAAATATCAACATGTAGTCAGAATAAAAACTGGGATGCGGCCTTAACTCTGTGTGCAGATGTTGGTCTCCCTGCTGTGTCAGAGGAGTCGATAGGGGTGAGGGAGGTGAGGAGCATGGTGGAGCTGACGCTCTGCATACTGGCTGAGCCCCACAGTAAGTAATGACAGGCCTTCTATCTCAAGTAACCTCACACTGAACAAGATGCTTAATACCTAGTAGCTGAAACTAAATTAGGCACAGAAAGAAGACAAACTGACCGATGGGGAGAGCAGTGAAGTGATCAAGGAGACCGTACTTTGTGTTAACACACTATGACTACCTTTGATATAATCAGAACTATGTCTTTGCATTAGCCCACAGCAGGAAGAATATGGAAACTGGAAGCCCTCATGTTTATACAACAAACATTTAACCGTGTTAATGTACATAGTGGAATTTTGTCATTTAATTTCTAACACTGAAATTACACACTAGCTAAATAGTCAAAGGAGAATGCTGCAGTTAAGGTTTTAACATCCTTTTTTTTTTTCTTCACATGGTTACTGATTTTATCCACGTGAACATACAGGTTCATATTCATACGATTACATGTTCAAAAAATACAAATGGCCATACTGACTGAAGAAAAATAACTTTAAATGCAGAAATAATCGTGTCATCTGAGCTAAAGATGTTATGACGAGTGAGCCTCTGTTCTTTTCTTTGAATTATCCCATCTACTAAACATACACCACACATGGGGAAGAAAGTAAAAGAGTGACTGTGATAGTTGGTTAATGATTAAACCATGCCTTGATTATATTATTTCTATTTAAGGAACAAGTACTACTATTTATTTATTTATTTATTTTTATTGTGACCCACTGTCAAAATGCGTGTTACAAAGTAGCACTTGTTTGTCAAAAGTTTTGTACATACAAGTAAAGTGAGGCAACATATGTAACAATGAAAACATGTCAAACTTTAAACTGAGCCAGAGCGCTCCGACTCTATCACTGTTATCACAGCCAAGTGTGTTTCTGGGTATTACAAGTTTGTGTTGTGCTCCTCTCTACATGAGAGGGAGCATTGGAGGTGCGTGAGCCAAAAACACATCCCATAATATAATGCTGTTTTGCTTTTGCTTTTTTTAGATCACAAATTCTCCTGTGTTGAAACAGTGAACTACAAGTTTGACTCAGGCACATGGTATGTATCGACCTTCAACACAAATATTATCTCAGTCCATCTCTGTGTAGTTTCTTGCCACACCTGCAGCCAGGCAGTGCTGTTTAGTCTTGACAACCCCCCTCGACCACATTCGGGTCTCAGACCTCTCCGGCTCTTAGCATTGATTACAGCAACAAGGAAACCACAAGTGTGTTATTAAACCTGTCCAACTTTGCCATCAAGTGCTTACCAGGATATCTTATAGCAGAGCACCAAATCCTGCTGTTCTCAGAAAACCAAAAGCCTCTCACCTCGACAACCTTCTGACATTTAATCATGGGAGTGTGTTACTGTGTTTAGCACTTACTCTGAGTGGCCTCTTGTCTACTCGATCTGTTTAAACGCAACAAGAATCAAGGTTTTTCCGTTTGTTTTCCCTAAATCCCAGTCATTTCCAACAAGGCTTTGAATATTCTGCACACATTATTTTATATATATAAATAAACTATTAATAGTTTTATTTATTTAAATTTTCCCCACATGGTGTTTGGTGCAGCAGTAAGACTGAGCCGGTGGACAGTGAGGCTGTGATCAGAGCACGAGGGCTTCCATGGCAGTCCTCAGACCAAGACATTGCTCGCTTCTTTAAAGGCCTCAACATCGCCAAGTACGTTGGATTTTGTGCTCATCTATCAAAATGTCTTTGGAGCCTTTAACATGTTAGTCACAGAATTTGTCAACGTTTGCAGTTAGCGTAACTTTATTCTGTTACTCTTTCCTTTAAAGTACTTTCCAGATTATGAAATGCTTTTAAAGCCCAATGGAAACCTGACCTTGTTGAAACAATTGCTGTGTCCAAGTACAGCCTAATCTTTGCTAGTCATCTTTTTAACATCCACTGCTACACTGTTAAAATGATTTCTAGAAATATTTCTGGTATTATGCTTTTTCTGTCTGAGAGTCTGACATGCTATGCCTTCACAATATACTGGCAGCAGCCAATCTGTTCACACAGAGCTAAAAGACTGGAGGCATAACAGATGTTATATTAACTGCCAGATTACAAAATGCTAGTTTTGCTGAATTAATGACTTAGTCAGGCTTTGTTAGAGTTTTTGATGGCGATGACATGAAAAGACAGTCACGGTGGTAGAAATTTAAGATAGAGAAGATTTTGTTTGAGAACCCAGCAGATATAGGTAATTGTCCCTTGCATTCATTTATCGGTGCCCTTGTGTTTCAGGGGTGGTGTGGCGCTGTGTCTTAATGCTCAGGGCAGGAGGAATGGCGAGGCCTTAGTTCGCTTCATCAACTCTGAACACCGAGACCTGGCATTGGAGCGCCACAAACACCACATGGGCAGCCGCTACATTGAGGTGAGGTTCTTTCAGTTTAATTGTGGCTCCATGGTGTAGTTTTTTTGGGGGGGAATTTAAAAAAAAATCTGCTTAGGGTCCTCTTTTGATGTCATTAAGAAGTCGAGCTGAATGTGAGATTTAATCAAATTAATACCATCAGTTTTATGAAGGAGTTTTGTGACGTGATTTTTCTTCTTTCCTTGCTTAAAAGTTGGGTGTTTGACGTGTCTATTTGATTTTTGCCTGAAATCGTAGTCACATATTCATATTAAGTTTTCATCTCGTGTTTTTCAGGTCTACAAGGCCACAGGAGAGGAATTCCTCAAGATTGCTGGAGGTCAGATTTCAGGGTTTTTTCTCTTTCTTTTTCTCCTCTCACCTGACCATGATTACATGGTCATACTGAAAGACTTTCTCAGTGTGAGGTAGCATTTTGTTTCATGGATTTCCTGCACTTTTGAAAAAGGAAAAAAAAACCACCCTCTCGCATCTGTGAAAGTTCACCACTTTGCTCTCTTAAAAGAAGGAGAGAAATCTCCTCTGTGCTCTAACTCTCCTGTTACCTGTGTGTTTGCCTCATCCCAGTGGCTCCCTTATCTCAGACTAATGAAAGGCGCTTTGTGAGGTGTATCCCCCACAGCCCCCATCCCTTGCTAATCTCCCCTTCCCTAGGCCAACCCCTCTGAGGCCACTTGGAAAGAAATTTTATTCTGGGCTAACAGCAGTTCACCTGTTCTGTTCAGTTTAGCCTCCGGCTCCATTCCCCCTGAGGGAAAGAGGGCTGTCGCCCAGTAAAAGGACCGACTCGGTGCTAACACAAAATGGGTGTGAAGAGACAAAGGCATGGCCCGGGGCCTGAGAGGAAGCCAGTAGTAACACAAGGGTAGAGATAGCAGTCAAAAGAAGCACAGCCGCTTGCAGCAGAGAACTTACACTGGCTGCTTGTTGGACCCTGGACTTTAGTCAGTGGGTTAAGAATCAATACATATCGATAGCACAGTGAACTTTAAGCAAACAGTGGAGAAGCAGACACAATGCATGATAAATGAAAGCAGTAAACATGTAAACAGATGTGTAGATTAAATTGTTTCATTGTTTTGGATGTAAAGCTTGAAATTGAAAGATCTAACATTTTTCCATCCTCTGCAAAAATACCTTTAGGCTACCGATCTGAGTTTACTGAGTAAAGGTAGAAGAGACAGGATCAATAAAGAAGAAATATTAAAGCCATTGAACCAAAAATTATATTAACCTGATCACATATCATATAAAATTAATATCTGGAGATGAGTCATTTAAATTCTTGATCTGATTAGTTGTGAAGTTTCTTTTTTTTCTATGTACTTTTATACTTTCTGCATTTGTTACTGCACATTTTATAAATCTTACTGTTTATAATTGACTTTGTGGTGGAACAAGACCATTTGTGTCTGTAAACCTTCTCTTTAAAGGCTGATCCAAGTAAATATAGCCTCTTTTTGCTGTTTTTGTCTCACACCCAAACTGATCTTGCCCGGAAGCACACCAAATGAGGGACACAATTTACAGAAACTGTAAACCAAAGAGAAAAATTTAACTTGGTTAAGTTAAATGTGCCCGTGGGCAACGCTGGTCACAAGTGTCAGGCTGGGCAGCCTTCTTAACAATTAACTTCATTTAATAAGATGTATGTAATTGTAACCTCATCTGTTTATCTTTAATGATCTTTTATTAACCAGTATCACAATTTCAAGCAGCTTAAGAGTTGTTCCTTAACATTTGCTGTTTTCTCCAGTTTTGAATTAGATTTAAATTCTCAACATTAAATGGGTAACCAATTGCAGGCAAATTTTAATATTCCTAGAGACCACTTTTTTGGCTTTCTCCAGGTTCGTAACTTCGTTCATTCTAGAATTCCACAGTCTTCAGAAATAGTTATATATGATGATATTGAGACATTTCTTATTAAGCGAAAAGACAGAACTCATTTTATCTCAGCTTTTTACTCTCTCCTATATACTCTTAGTAGCAACACACTGAGCGCTATTTATAAATGGGAGAGAGATCTTAATAATCAATATACCGAAGAGGAGTGGAAAGGAGCCATTAACATGAGTAGTTCCACTTTTACTTGTAACCGCTTGCGAGAAACCCAATACAAAATCATACATCGCCTTTATATAGCTCCTAATGTCTTGCATAAGATTGCACCTCATATTTCCCATCTTTGTAGTAAATGTCAAAAAGAAACTGGCGCTTTTTTTCATTACTTTTGGGAATGTAAATTAATCAAAAGATTTTGGAGCTTCATATCTCAAGAACTAAGTAATATTTTTAACAATCTGATTCAAAGGGACCCCGGGTACTTTCTTCTTGGCCTACCCTCAAAAGAATTAACATTGAATCACTTGCAGCGCAAATTATGTCACAAACTATTGCTGGTAGCTAGGAAATGTATTCTCATTAATTGGGTTAAGGATAAACCTCCCTCTGTGACGTTGTGGTACAGAGAATTATTTAAAGTTATTCCTCATGAAAGAACTGCTGCTATTTTAGGAGGAAATGAGGGTCTCTTTCTCAATGTTTGGTCCCCTTTGCTTTCTTATTTGCCAAATGATTTGTCCCAACTCTTTCTTCTTCTCTGTTTGGTTGTGTTGTTTTATGCTATTCTTGATAAACGAATAAAAATTGTATATCAAAATGTAAATGGGTAACCATAAACTTTAAGACACACATTCATATCTCTCTTACAATAAAAAGTGACAGCTTAAGTTTCTTTAGAAGTCACTTTACAAATTATACATGGCTGCAAAATACAGGCATTTTTAGCATTTCTTTCAGCTTCATTTCTCTTAGCCAAGCTTGCCCCAAAGGTTTACATGTCAAACCCTGATTCCATACTAATTTATTGTGCATTAAACTGTACAGTCTGTCTTTGAGCACAGCACTGATCTGTGCTTTCTCTGTACACCACACATGCAGAAACGAACTTCATGCTGCATTACTTGTGTGCCTTTTCTACCGCAGCTTGTATTTTTGTTTATAGTTTAGAATTTAATGGATTGCAGGAAATGATACATTTAATTTCATCTGGAAGTATTGAAATTTTATAATTTGGATGATAACATAAAATACCTTGATTTTTCAGATATTTAATATTGTAGACTAGCTGACATGGCATAAATGGCATCTATAGGTTACTTAGTTGATCCACTACTTTGTTTTAGGCTGAGTTGAAATATGATGGCCTGCATTTAATGCTTCATGTTTGTTAAATCCTCAGTTTTCAGCTTTTCTTTTGGGTCACTGGAATTGAATGATTGTCCTGACAGCAATTCAAAAACTTCATTAAATATGTGGATCTATACAACCAGAGGAATCACAGTCACGCTTCCTGTCCCTTGGTTGCATTGTTACTGAGTCAAAAGTCTGATTTATGACTCAGCTTTGTTGTTCCTAACTTGTGGACTGATCAACTATGACAAATGCAAATACTCCATATAACAAGATTTACTTTCAGGGTGGCTGTTAAAAGTAACTTAGTCAGCAGAGAGTGAATAGGACTTTTTGAGAATTACAAAGTGATTTTTGGAGGCCCTATGGTGTAGCGAGCTTTATCCTTTCTGTCCTCTGTGACTATAGGTACATCTAATGAGGTGGCCCAGTTCCTGTCCAAGGAGAATCAAGTGATTATCCGTATGCGGGGATTACCATTCACTGCCACACCACAGGACGTGTTGGCCTTCCTTGGTCCTGAGAGCCCAGTTACAGATGGCACCGAGGGTCTGCTGTTTGTTAAGTACCCAGATGGGCGACCCACTGGTGACGCCTTTGTGCTCTTTTCCTGTGAAGAGTATGCACAGAATGCGCTGAAGAAACACAAACAGATCCTCGGGAAGCGTTATATCGAGCTGTTTCGGAGCACTGCAGCAGAGGTGCAACAGGTACATTCTTCCAGTTGTGTGGCCTGAAAGTTTTTCTAGCTGTAGTTTGTGATGTAACAAAAAGACAACATTTAACTGTTTGTGCTTAGATTCTCGTTGTAATGCAAGAAAAACACGTGCTATTCAAAAAAAAAAAAAAAGAAGAAGAAAGTTTCCCGTGCAAGATACTTATTAGATGGGTTTGTGTTGTGTAATACACTTTCAATTGATTCTTTAGTGCTCTCAGAATAGCCTAAGAAAGTCGTTTTTGTGCAAGTGTGAGAGAAAGTTATGACAGTCACCATGGCCTGAGGTCCACAGCAGCTGTTTCCTTGGGTTTCCAAATAAATGGTGTTATGGCAACATAGAGAAGTGAGAAAACATAGTATCCAGAGTGCGAGGTATTAATAAATCAGACAATACTGGAGTTTGTGCAATACTATAGATGACAAAATCATTTGTGCAATGTGTGTGTGTATATTTTTTTTTTTAGTCACCATGACACTCGGTTACTGTTTATGTATTTGTTGTACATTTTTTAATGCTTGTTGCATATGCAGTCGAGATTCATTCATTTATTTATTTATTTATTTTGTATGTGTCTGTGCTTTCCAGGTTCTGAACCGCTACATGTCCACACCTCTGATCTCCACACTGCCCCCTTCGCCAATCATGCCTGTCCCAGTCCTCACAACACCTCCGTTCCTTCCAGCAGCCAGCAGCACTCGCGACTGCGTACGCCTCCGTGGTCTGCCCTACACTGCTGGCATTGAAGATATCCTGGAGTTCATGGGAGAGCACACTGTTGACATCAAACCCCACGGAGTCCACATGGTCCTCAACCAACAGGTCAGCCTATTAGAAAGTCATGGGCCCAGGCATACTTGTAATATTAAAGCTCTATATCTTAATACTGTCTTTAAAAATAACAGCCATACAGCATTTTCACTTACATCTTCATCGTAAATCTCTAAAAATGAGAAAAAGTTTTGTAAATGTTACCAAAATAAAACAAAGTAAAAATAAAAAATTGGGAGGGGCAATATTTGCAAGTCCAGAACAGCTCAATGTACTGTTAAAATTATTTTCCCCACAGATTTACTTACACTTCACACAAACACACATTCATTCAGTCATTTGTTAATTGGATTTCTACCCCTGTCTGTGCAGGGACGGCCCTCTGGTGATGCCTTCATCCAGATGAAGTCACCTGACAAGGCATTTATGGTAGCCCAAAAGTGCCATAAAAAGACAATGAAGGACCGGTATGTGGAAGTCTTCCAGTGCTCCACAGAGGAAATGAGCATTGTCCTGATGGGTGGAACTCTGAACCGCAGCGGCCTCTCCCCACCCCCCTGCAAGCTTCCCTGTAAGTCAGAAACGCCAGATAAGGTCCACATAAGCAAGAGTTGCAGTAACATTTGATTGATGATGATGATAATAATATCTGAAAACCATGCTACCATGTTGGAAATTCTGCTTAATCTTTTCTGGTTCTAGCACTTCTCCACCAGATTAAAACATGCCAACACTGAATAGAAAGGCCAGTCTTGTACAAGGATTAAAGTCTCCCTAAGAATGAGCTGTAATAACACTGAATTTCTTTTTTTCCCCCAATAACACTGAATTTCATCATCTTTAAGTCACACTTTATCAACATCTTAGCTTCAGCTGTACTTTGTTTAGTGGTGAGCATGTTAAATAGTGGTTAGTGAAAAGGTGCCTGTATTTGTGTTCAATCAGACTCTTGACCTCTGTAAACAAAACAAAGCCATAGGTCATATTCAAATGAAAGGTGAGGCCAGTGTGCAAGCGCCTTAAATCTGCATTCTTTTTAATGGGCAGCATAGGCGGAGTGCTCTGATTGCAAAAAGGTGCCCGGTTGTATAGAAGTCTATGGATAAACGGAGCTCATTTTCTTTGCTGCACACTTTCCTGATTCCTTTATAGACTCTGTTGCTAGTTTCAGGTCATAAACCACAAGGTTCATTTTGAAAATTATAGACATTATTAGCCATAAATGAGGACATTCAGAGTATGGCTAACAACTTGTCAATCACAGGTCATTCATGCTTCGACAGTGTTGAGTGTAGTTCGTTCCAAAGTAAGTCTTCACTGTAATCACCTTACATTTTTCAGTAAGGCACTGCACTAAATTCAACACTCGCATTAGAGCAGGGCGATATGACCAAAAATATTTATCACGATATACATTTGAAAATTTGCGATAACGATATAACTGACGATATAATTGACACTAGACAAAATACTTTACAACTCCACAACTTTATTAGTGCAAAAAACCCCATCAATGTATTTTCACTTAAACAAGCAGCTGTTTTTTATGTGCATTAAAGTTATATAAAAATGTAACAGTGCAAATTCCTTGCTGACAGTTTAACCAAAAGGCATTTCCAGTGGAAACTGGCCGACATATCCTCAGCATAACCATGTATAATATCCACAAAACTTAAAAAGAGGTTATACACACACACAAAACAACACACCTACCAACAAACGGTAATATTATGTTGAAGCACAGTACGTATCACTCGCGAGGCTCCTGCCTACGATAGCCGTAATGCTCCGACAATCCATCAAGCGGTGCGGCTTCGTAGCTTAGCAAAGTCGTACTGAAACATTTGACAGATTTTCGAGCGCCGTGTACACTAAAATCGTTTCGAGGTCAGTAAACACAACCAGAATTCATACATAAGGCACACGGGATTATAAGGGCACTGTCGATTTTCAGAAAAATCAAAGGATTGATTTTAAGTGTGCCGTATTTTCCAAACAACACGGTAATAACGACGGCCCGCTAGCATGCTCTACCAAAAATAGTGCTTTGTTGTGTATCTGACGGACGAAAGCTAAACCAGTTCCACACCACTGAAGTTGCAGCATTTTTACAAACCAGATTCTGGTTCATCTGTTTCATTCAACGATCCGCTTTCGCTCTTCTCATTCTGCGTCACCGCCATGTGCGTATGTAAACGAAGGCACTACGCATGCGCGTTTTACCCATATTCTATTGCGATATTTCATTTTCCTATCGTTGCCCAAAATTACACCGGTATTACCGTGAACGGTATGATATAATCCAGCCCTAACTCACATTAGTTACAGTTATGCTGCTACTTGGATTACAAAGGTTCTTAAGTTATTGGAACACGCTTATATACAACAACAGTCCTTTGCAAGCATCTGCACAGACAACACCAGAACCCAGTGCTTTACAACACTGCATCTGACACTTTACATTGTGTTTGGTAATGTAAGGATGGATGTAGCTCCTTGTCCTTGGAAACCCGTTCCACAAAGCTCTCTACACACTACACTTCTGCTGGCCACATGACGATTGGAGGTAGTGACTGACACTGCAGAAAGTTGGTGACCTCTGCTCACTATGAGCCTCACCATCCGCTGACCCCAGTCTTTGATTTTACATGGCCTACCGCTTCTTGGCTCAGTGGCTGTCGTTCCCAGTCACTTCCACTTTAACAGTTGACTTTGGAATATTTAGTAGTGTTGAAATTTCCCAGCTGGACTTGTTGCACAGGTAGCATCCCATCACGGTACCATGCTGGAATTCACTGATATAATGTAGCTGCTACTAGAGGTTATTTTGTTTTGTTTTTTTAATTATCAAATGTCGACACTTTGTTAAATTTGCTAAATACCTACTTAATAAAGGTTGTTTTGCTTTTTCGCCTATATCTTAACTAGAATTAAGAATTGGGGTAATATCTTTTTGAACATAATTTTACTCAAACTGACCCCAAAAATGCTGCCAGAAGATCAGCAGTGCTGGTACCATGTTGCCTGACTAACACTGGAACTGCCCACAGCTTCGCACACGTAGTGGCTGTTTGTCTGTAAATAGATCTGTGCCATCATTTGTGCGTGTTTACACTGCACCATGAAGGACACTGCGAGCTACATAAATAAATTCTGATGGGTCTTTAGGGGCTTTGAAGTCGTTTTTTCTGGCCTAGATCTTATTTTTATAGTTATGGTTTTAGTTTTTAGTTTTATAGTTGGGTTATAATCAGTGCATCCCTACATGTTTGACTACCTTAAAGGTGCAGTATGTGAAATGCTCTACTCAAAAAGGCCATTGTTTCCTTTTTGTGTGCAGCAGCTGCTCTACATTTGTTTCTTAGTCTGACTTATTTTACCTTTCAGAGCCGTTTGAATGCTGACATCTAACACAATTTTGCAGTCCTAAGTTTGTCAACCGTAGGAATGTGTTGTGACATGTTTATGACAGCTTCTGCAGTTTATCCAGAGACAGTCGTGCAGCATGCTCAGTTGATTCATATGCTTGACAGCACTTTACTTGTGGCGGACTGTACACACACCTTACACATGCATACCTCTGTCTCTTTCTGTAGGTCTGTCTCCCCCCACTGCCTATGCTGCATTCCCCACTCCACCTGCCATTCTCTCTGAAGCTGCCCTCTACCAGCCTCCCCTGCTTGCCGCTCCCAGACCTCCTCAAACCACCGCACACAGCCCTGCTCACACTCTGGCATACTACCCCCCTCAGCCACATCTCTATATGAACATGAACATGAACTACACTGCCTATTACCCCAGGTAAGTACATTGTGATCTAAAGCACATGTCGAATGTGACAAACTGATAAAGGTCAAAGGTTAAACTGCAGCATCACAGGCTGGCAGAAGAATACAACTGTGAGGTGGCAATTTTAGTATTCATCATAACTTTGCTTTTCCACTTATTCCCATTTGCTCTCCAGCCCTCCAGTGTCTCCCTCCACAGTTGGCTACTTTGCAGCTTCACCTGCAGTGGCAGCAGCAGTTGCAGCTCAGCCCCACCATGCTGCAGCTGCCGCCTCTCCTGTATTACCCCAGCATGGTGCCCTGGTCAGGATGCAGGGTCTGCCCTACAATACTGGAGTCAAGGACATCCTCAGCTTTTTCCAGGGATACCAGGTCAGTACATGGAACTCTGAAAT
Organism: Haplochromis burtoni; assembly: GCF_018398535.1. Taxonomy (NCBI): domain Eukaryota; kingdom Metazoa; phylum Chordata; class Actinopteri; order Cichliformes; family Cichlidae; genus Haplochromis; species Haplochromis burtoni. Next base: position 583,000 of record NW_024582548.1, on the reverse strand, counting down.
GAAAGCATGTTTTAATTCACAGGAAATGTGGAGCCATATACTTGAAAAGCTTTCTGTCTTGTATTTGGATGTATCAAGCTTTTGAGATAACGCCTTGAATAGTGACAGGATAATTGTTGTCAGTTTCTTGCAATAATTTGGTAGTTACTCTTCCCACAGTGGGTGAGTGCCACGTGAAAGTTTCTAACTGTTGAACCATTCGGCGCATTTACTTCTGTGTTTTTATTGCAAAATTACACTATAGTACTACTCAATTAAAGGGACATGTGTGCACTTGTGCTCTTCCCCCTCCTGTTTGCTTCCCGTGTCTAATGCCGCCAGTCCAAGTTAGGTGGAGTCCCCTGAAGCAGGTATGAACACTGATAGGTGTGGCATCAGACATTTCCCAAGATGGGGAGGGAGAGGGGTGGGGTCTGAGGTGTCATAGGGTGGTTGTTGTTGCTGCTGTTGTTGGGGCAAAAATCTGCGGTCTGCTTTTGGTCTTCATGGTTCATGTGTTTTATAAATCTGTGCAAATATCAGGTTCAGAAAAATAAACTTGTTTTGAGTTGCACACTCAAGATTGTTGGAAGTAGCAGAGGTGTGTGTGTGTGTCTGACTGTTGGCTGAACCATTGCAATTGTATCCCTGTTGGAGTGTGTTTTTCTGGCTACAATAGCTACTCTCACACTGGTCCTGGGTGAGAAAACTATTCCCATACCACCACTGGTATCCTTTACCACACACTCCCCTCACTAAACACTCTGTAGTTAAAATGACACCTACTCAGGCGTGTGTGTGTGTGTGTGTGTGTGTGTGTGTGTGTGTGTGTGTGTGTGTGTGTGTGTGTGTGTGCGCTTTGTTTTTCCTCCTTCAAATAACATGTAACATATTTTTCCCAAAACTGTGTACTGCCATGTGTGAAACAATGTGGAGGGGTCCCACCCTGACTGTGTGTCCGTCATTATGCTGTATCTGTAGTACGCCCCTGACGAGTACAGCGGCATGGTTCAGATGAGCGAACAGGCCAGGAGTCTGATTCAGCCCAAAGAATGGCTCTGTCTTTAGGGACTCGCCCCAAGGTAAGAAGAGCCTCCGGACTAGAGCAGCGGAGTGGAGGGAGAGTGCATGTCCTAGACTTGACTAACATCTTACTGTTTTGGCCATCGCACGACATCAGATACAAATGGCTGCTAGCTTTAAAATTGTCAACAAGTACTTCCAAGACAGTATTTAGACTTTGAATCACTGATGTATAAATTGCAGTAGGAGCTGATCATGATTCTGCACTGTTAAAGTGATCCAGCCTATTTCATGCTGTCAATCATTACTTTTGGCTGTATTCACAAAAGAAAATGTTATGACTGTCTCCCTTTGTAATGCTGTGACATGTGATTGATAAAAAAGCTTCATGGATTGTTGCTGCTGTCACTGCTGTTGTGATCAGTGGATTGATACATACCTGCATGTCTGAAGGAATGCAAGCTCCTTTGTTGCATTGAGCGGATTTTGGTGCAGGATCCGAATGCATGCAAACTAACCAATGATTGTGTTGCATCTAAACCTGCCTTGTGGGTTTCAGGTCTCTGAGAACAGCATGTGCTCTGCTTCTCTGTTCAAACTTTTGGTTGCTTTCTGACTGGACCGGTTTGATGAGATGGTCTTTTCCCAGTGCATTATTCCTCCTCTGCTTTGTGGGCTCCCCCTGGTGTTTTCATGCTCCAGTTACATTAAAAATACACTTACTGACTTCATCACTTTTTTTTTTTTCCCCCCTGCAGCTTCAGCCAGACGCCGTTCTCATCTTGTATAACTTCAGTGGGCAATGCAGCGGCGAGGCCTTGATCACCTTCCCCAGTGAGGAGATCGCCAGGCAGGCTGTAGCCGAGCGCTCCAACCACCCCTTCTATGGGCAGCAGGTCCACTTGGCCTTCTGTAACTGACCACTAGCCCTCCATCTCCTTCCACCTCGCTCAATTTAGCATCCCACCAAAGAGCACTCTCCTGCAAACACCTCTTCAACCTCAGGTTACTCTGTCAAACAGCTATTGCTCCTCTCATTTTTCCACGATCTGCTTTTCACACCTGACACTACTGGTCCTGGCACTCCTGAAGCTGCTGTTGGAATTTGAGCATCTACTTACGCTCAGATTTTCAGGTTCATGTCACTTTGTGGATGTCATGTATAGCATTTCTATGTGTTTGCACCAACTGTAATAGCTGGTTGTGGAGAAGAGAGAGTAAGGAGTGTGGACAGATCATATCAGTGTCTCTACAAACCTAAATGTGGATGATCATTTAAATGCACACTGCATGTGTTCCCCATAAAACTGTACAGATGTTCATCCTGGAATGCTTGAGGATGTAAAAAAAAAAAACAAAACAAACAAAAACAAAATACAAAAACAACCAACTTCTACACACAGTCATTTATGTATATTTCTAAATTTTCACTTTGCAGCAGTGTGGGATTTCCTGTGTGTTCGCTCTGTGCAAGCACAGCTGCGTGCATGCGTAGGCTTTTGTTTATTATCTGGTGGCCTGCAGCAGTGTATTTGTAACACTGAAAAGAGAAAAAGCCATAAAGTGTGACTTAGACTACTGAAAGAGAGTATAACTGTACACTTGTACTTGTAAACTGTCATGAATTAATTTGACATAACTTTGAGCTTCAGGGACTACTAGTTTATACACAGCTGTGCAAGAGGAGCAACTAATGCACAACTTCTGTTTTCTATTAAAAAAAACATTTATGTACAACATACTGTCATCCTATTTAGACTTTTTCCAAGCACTACAAATTTCTTTTTGCTTCAGTCAGACTTGAAGAACTGAGTGTCTTTAACAGAGTAGCACAATAAAATAATTATATTTTTATTAATGTCATTTCTTTACAAAAACTAAGATTTTGTTATCAAATGAACATGTGTTTCCTAAAGTTGTTTATAATTAGCTACTGTATGTCTTTTGTTCTTGTCTCCAGAATATTTATGTCTGTCTGTAGCATGCTTTAATTCCTATCAGAGTACTGTGTAAAGCTGCATGAGTTTTTCCTGTGGCAGGCCCTCTGACAGCTCACTTAGTTTTTCACCTTTACTGCGCCTACATCACCCAGAGTGCTATACTGGCCCAAAAGAGGCTAGGGCAACCTCTGGTGGCAGAGGAGATATTTCTTTTTGTAGCAAGTTTGAGACTTGCCTGAATTTAGATCTATGTATAGACTGTAAAGAATAAAAAGTGTTGACAATGATCTGTGTTAGTTGTTATTTAGAGACAAATGCAAAAAACTGATTTCTAGTAACTTCTACTCCTGGTGTTTGTTTTGGGGGTTTTTTGTTTTTTTTCTCAAAATGCTGATGAGTGATGTATTTCAACCTCAACATATTTTAGGCTACTATCAAGTATCAACCCACCTAGAGGCATTTGGATTATCACTTAAAGTAAGAGGCCATCTTGTTAGGTCCACTTGTTTACCTGCCTATAAATGTTATCTAATTAGCCAATCAAATGGTAGCAACTCACTCCAATTGTGCATATAAGGTCAAGATGACCACCTGTGTTGGTGTCATAAAGCTCCACAATCCTAATCCCCATATTTCAATCCAATAGAGCATCTTTGTGATGGTGGAACATCACAAAGATGGTGGAAGATTCGCATTGCGGATGTGTAGCCGACAAACCTGCGGCCACTGTAACGCTGTCATGTCATGGGATCGAATCTAGTCTGTGGCCTTTGTGTGCAGTTTGCATGTTCTCCCCATGTCTAAGTGGGTTCCTCCACAGTCCAAAAATAGGTGTGAATGTGGGCATGAATCTCTGCCTTACCTCTGTGATAGACTGGTTACCTGTCCAGGGAATTGATAACTAGATAAGCAGAAGAAAATTGAAAGGATCTATTCTTTGAAAATGTGCCATTAAAACACAGTAAAACAAGCCCAACCCTACCCTTAAAACTAGATGGGTTGATTACCTGTTACAGCTGAAGCGGTCAAAAGAATGTCTGTAAATAAGCAACAAAGTCCTGTTGAATTGTAGAGCAACCCAAGCGTGGACATCAGAGATTCTCAAAAGAAACAACCCAACAGGCGACCTGTTGGATCTAGACTTATTTCAAATTAAGAGCAGATTTAAAAAAAAAAAAAAAACTAATTCTAGATGTGAGCGCTACCGCCAGCTGCAGCACGTTAAAGTTTCAGTAGATGGCGCCAAAGAACAGTTTCAATTTTTCACGTAGTTCTGGGAACCGAAATTCAGAGGTTCAAAGGTGTGAGAGCAAAAGGAAACGCGTACGTAGACGGACACATAACCACAACTGAAATGCGTTTCCTTCTTCAGTTTAATTTCGGGACATCTGTGGCACAGCGTGAGTGGAACAACTGTAGAGAGAGACGACACAAAGAATCGGTCTCTGCAGCAGCAGCAAAAGTGGCAAAGTTTAATTTCGGGGAAAGTGGGGACATTTGCGGCTGAACCTGCACTCTTTCTGATCACTGAAATTAAAGGTGATTCGAAAAATGCTAAAATAAATAAGTACGCAAATAAATGCACATCTGCTCAGTGCAGAGACCAGACTCCAGAAGGTATTTTATGATATTAAAAAAAGAAACTGGAAAAAAAGCAAAACAAAAACTAATGGTTTCAGAGAAAGTCCGGGACACGAGACTTCGGCTTTGCAACCACATCAGTGCCCGTCCAATCCAACTGGTACCGCTACAAGTCACAGTCCCAGATCAGTTTTGCATCCGGGAAACAAAACCCTCCACGTGCTACAAAAAAATGAGTACACATGTTTTAATAGATCCCGGAAAACTGAGTAATTGCTTTGATGCTTCCACGACCTTTGCAGAGTGAACGTGCAGATCCTCACAGACGGGAAATCAGTTTATTAGCGAATGTAAAACCCAGTCTGCGATTTCAAATACGGACATTAACGCTTTATGATTACAGCTCATCGACTCAAGTTTACAAGAGGAGACTCAAAAAGAGACGAGCTGATCCTGCTGAAAATCGATGCTGATCACCAGACAACTGAGTTATCAGCAGCTGGTCTGGGTAAAAAAAAGTAAGATAAGATGTTCATATGTGTTTCCTTTTATTTATCAAGTACAGTAGGCTGCTGTGTAAAAGTCTTGAGCCACCCCTTATTTCTTTATAGTTTGTCAGACAATCATTTCTTAAAATAGTCTTTAGTAGTTCTTCTGGCTTTCAAAGTTTCTGCTTTTTTCACGTATTTTCAGCCTGGTACTTGTACCTGACCAGTTTCACGTGAATGTTTTCTTTGTTAAGCCGATTAACACTCACCTATGAATCATTCAAGACAACAAAAGCAACCTAACCCAGATGAACCAGTGTTGTGTCTAAACTGGATACCTGAAAAAAGCCTGTGTCAAACCCCAAAACAAAAAAAAAAACTATCAACAGGAGATGAGCAGTATCTCTGAAAGGCATGTCCTTTCAGAAGGAGGAAATCCCAAGACCTGATGCAGGAGCTGAGAGATTAATCTGGTTCTTCAGTTCATCCACCTACGTTCACTGAAGCTTCATCAGAAATGGTCTGAGTGGAGGGATGGGAAGCTTGCCTAAGAGTGTTAAATAAACAAAACTAATATCAAAACACTGATGTTTAAGCTCACTGGAACTGTACAAACTGTGTTTTTGACTTATATATTGAACTTCCAGTTATGTTTACGAATAATGTTTATGAATATTAATAAAATCACTTCACTCATTTACCATTAACTTTGCAAAATATAAAGACAAGTTGTATAAAATAAAGTTGTATCTCAGAGATCGATGAAAAAAGTGAGGTGATGCAAAGCCATGGCTGAGCTTTTGGTTTTATTGACATACACTAGAGTCTACAGTAATGATGCAAGGTATTATTCCCTTTGAATAATTTCAAAAAGCACTGCAGTCTTAAAAATTACAAAAATTGAAACATACAAAATATACAAGAAATGACAATACAAGGCTTGGTAAACATAAGCTAAACCTGTATTTCCCTTATTATTATATGAGACGCTCATGTCCCCACCTTTTTTAGGAATGACATCCATTTCAAAGTATCAAAAATAGAGTTGTACAGTCTCTGTTGCTTTACTATTATGTAAAGTGGGAACATATTGTTCGGTCTTTGGTTATGACAGACGAGGGCAGCAGCCAGAGTTTACTGTCAATGCTGGTTTTGCTTCTTTTTAGTTTTTTTATTACATATATATATTTTTTTAATTTTATGGGGTTTTTTTTGCTTGTTTTGTTTGTTTTATTTTGTGTTTTTTTGTAGACTCGCGTCTTTCAAACTGCAGAACCAGCTTTATGCAAAAAAAGCCCAAGACATCTTTTTCCTCCCACCCCACCCTTAAAGTCCACAATTCCCCCTAAAAAAAAATCAAACAAAAATAACAATAATAGTTACCGACTTATGTCTTACGCATAGAAAAATAACAACAACCCAGAACAGCATACAGACACACTGAAAACTGGTTTTCAAACAAGAGTTAAGGCATTCTAATAGTTTACATAGTGACATGATACTCGCACTATCTGAAGGTTCAGTTTTTTTTCTCTGTGAAGTTCATAAGCGACTTTACACCTATTTTATAATCTCCTTTCTCATATATAACATCATATCTCACATTTGCTGTTGTTACAATTTGCATAGCCTAAAATACATGTGTGTGCTTCTCTTGTTGACAGTAGGACTCTTAAGATTCCCGTCTTCTGTACAGCATATTTGGTACGAACATCAAACACTCATCTGCACACTCACTCAGAACTGAACCTATTAAGATGCTTGCACCGCGTCCTCGGCAAAGCAGGTTGGCTGATGGACGAATCCAGGATGCTAACGGAATCAATCAAGCATCTAAAACACATCTAGAGTCTACTCCTACAGGCATCAAGGTCTTTCTTTTTTGTCTTTTTTCTTATGTAAAGGCATTAGGCAGAGTCTGAATGCATAGCATAATCATTTTCACCTGGAAACTCACTTCAAACCATAATTAAAGAAAACACTCCTGAGCTCTCCTCACCCTTGTCAAGCTTAAGGCAGAAACCAGTGGAAATCTTCAAATCAAAATCAGTATCTGTCTGTTCACATCCACATCATATCTGACTAAAAACCTGCCTGAAGATGCTCTTTCCTCAGGTTTGTTATTGCCGCCGTACAGGCACTGCACATCTGCGAGGAGAGAAAGAATGGGAATGAATAAATCCTGGATGAAGGAGGAGTCTTGGATTGTTATCAGCAAAGACTGATTGTTTTTAATAGAGGGATGTGGGATACCCCCCCCGATACATCCGATTCCTGTTTTCTGGAGTCCTGGATTTCAGCTTTCATTGCTAAACAGGGTGCAATACATAAACATTTTTATGCATAAATACTTTCTCATAATTGCTGCCTCAGCTCTCATACCACTAGAAGTATGACTGCTGTTAGGAAACTGAAGGCACACAAAGGGCCCTGGGAGATTTGGGGAAATTTCAGAGGCAGAAAGCTCTGTGTCTGTGGACCAATGAAAAAAACTTCTCTCGAACACCAAAATAATCTGCGTCTTCATGCATCTTCCAACTCTCCCTCATCGGGATTCCTGAAATCACATCCGCATAATCCGAGCCCCATATCAGTTTCTGAAACAGTTAAACTTAAAGCCTGCTGTGCAAAACAACAAAAACAAAACGCTTTCGCCACCACTGAAAGCTCCTAAATGGTAATAAGGCATTTGTTCAATGTGAAGAAGGCAGAGAAACAGAGGAGAAAGGAGAAGAAAAGCTAGGGTATGGTGGTGTATGGGAATTAATGTACAGATATCTACACGGCTGCAAGATTACAAAAAGTTGTGGAATGTTGCAGATCCGAAAGAGACCGGTGCCACAAGAGCTCGTTCTACCTGCCAGGACCCCGCTCCTCTAAATCTGAATATTTTCATCATTTACAGGAGGGAAAAGAAGGGGGGGGGGGAAGAGTGGACATCATCATTACAGCAAATTTTACTCACTCAGCCTGACAGCAAAGCTTGGCTAGCAAAGCTTTTTCTGAAATAATTATGGGTGTTCTGATCATTATTAAGCCAATTTCACCTCTTAATTGTTCTGCCACACTTTTGCTGATGTTCAATTAACCCTGAATATTTTATAGCACCCTGGTGCTTAAGAGTGTTGCCTGAGAAATTGGCAACACTGAGAGCACTGCCACAGCCTTCTGGCTCATTGTGATTGTGCACTACTGAGCATCTCTTATTCTCATAAGAAAGGTCAATGCTGGTGAGAGGGCGACGACAGCGCATTAAGTTGTCTCTTGTAGACAAACTTAAAAAAGTTGAGTGCTCAAGACTCACAGAGGTGAGAACTGATTGGTCAGGAAGACTGGGTGCTTTGAAGGGTCACAGACAGCCCTGATCATTAAAGAGCTGAAGAAAAAGAAGGTTTTTTTTAACGGTTTCTTATTGTTCTCTGACAGTTTTTACCCTGGCTCTAACTTGGCATGGCTACAACATCCTCCTGCTCACTTTTTTTTTTAATCTGTGTAGTTCAGCATCAAATTCTCTACACAGGACAAACAGTTTTAAAAGAAATCAGACGAGTGTCTTCTTCAGGCTGGTGAACTTGCAAATCCTTGTGGTTTGGAACAGACTCTCCCAACTGTATTCAGCCGTTGACAACAATCGTCTCTCTTCAACCCCCTTCTTCCATCAGGACCAGCACCCGGACCGGCACCTGGGTCCATACTGGAGGTGAGGAAGTGGCAGGATTTACGAGTTGCAGGGGATTGGCGCAAGGGCCGAGCTACGACTGGTTGGGGGACTGGGACATGTCTCTGTCGATGATCTCATTCACTGTGAAGGGAGACAAACAGAAAAAAAATATTAATAAATATTCAAAACTTTAAATATATTATTTTGTCAGAACATTTGCATTTCTTTCCAGCAGAGGTCAGTGCAGTTCCACCCTGAGTTCCTCATAGGACAAAAATAGCAAATTCAAACTGCCAAAAGATTAAAATGGAAAAAGAAAATACTCTAAAAAAAACTGGCAAACGCAAAGGTCACAAAGTCATGGCTCTGACGTGAGATATAATCTCTCCTGACATAGCAAATGAGAGAAACTATTCCATTCACTGAATGTGCCAATTCTAAACAGTGTTCAAGTCCAAGAAATGTTAGCAGTTAGCACAGCACATTGACTCCTATAAACACACACTCCTGTGCAGCTGGCCAACCAGCGGGGCCGTCCATTACTTCATTAGAGATTTAATGGTGGTTCAGTACATTTCCTCAGGCCCGTTCATGGGGTGTGTAAGCATGGCAAAAAGGTTGTGTAAAACCAATCTATTGTTAAACACGTTGTTGAGCCCGGAGAGGCACTCAGGCACAGCGAGGTTAATTACTCAACACACTCAGTTAGAGCCTGATTTTAAATAAATAACAAGCAAGTCTTTCTCAGCCTGTTTTCCAGCCAGCCTGAATGGTTGTTTTACATCTGCTGCCTCCATTCAGAACTCACACTGGGACCACAAGAAACACAGCAGGGAGCCAGTAAAAACTCCAGCCGTGAAGTAAATCAGCTTTACTTTGACGTGGTGAGGAAGACATGAGGAAAGAAAGAGTAAGAACACTTTCATTTATTTTAAATTTATGGAAAATGTGAGGTGAATGTTTCTTTTTTTTTTTTTTTCCATTCTTACAACATGTATGAGTTCACCTTTTATCCTCTGACTTCTTCATGTGGTTTCCCTAAGTGTTTTAAATGACACGATGACAGGTCAAAAACACAGAGTGTAGAAGACAGGCTCGGCAAACTGGTTTGGGTGGGTGTAGCAAAGACCTCTGGCCCAGTGTGACACCAGCACTCAAAGGCAGATATGTCTGTGCATGCCCATCAAAATGCAGCTCTTCTCCACCCCACTCTGTCCACATGTGCATCTGTAGTGCAAAATCAAGCCCCCACTCCTGAGAAGTTTATAAGCAAATGCTTTACTGTAACTCAGTAAAAATATGTGACAGGGAGCGACTTAGTCATCGATGAGCAAATGAACCAGCCAAGAGCGTTTCTTCAGAAAAAAGAAACCATATTCAAATTTAACAACACGCACACAAACACGCATAAACGCTATAAAGTAATACAAGTGGAGTAAGAAAGCAACACAACCTTAATAAATTCAGCAAAACAAAGAAGTCTTAACATTTATTTTGTTAACCTTTATATCTGTTTCACAGCTTCACCGCCGCCTCCTCAAACTCAAGAGTACTTCAAGTTCATTTTTTCAAATTGAACACATGATTGTCTGTCACAGTCTGTCATGGGACCAGAAGCGCAATTTAGTGCCTTGGTGTACTTTATTTGTGTTTTCTGCTGTTCGCTTTTGTGTCTGGCCACCATCACTCACATCATCCTGTTAGCGTGGGAGGCTCTTCCTTTCCCATGTCAACCATGTTCACACACACACGCGCGCGCACACTCTCACACTCACAGCAACACCACGCACTTATGAGACTACCGTGTGATTATCAAAGCAAACATTTACCTTTGAGCATACAGTCTAACTTTGACGTATAACATGCAAGTGGACTGGTTCATTGCTTTGTCACATAATTCCTCATGTGAAATAAAGCTCTGATGGAGGACCACAGATCTCCTTTAAAGGCCGTGACCTTTTGAAAGACAAGTGCTGCAGCTGGGCTCAAAATAAACTGCATCTTACAGCTGTTAAAGGACCGCCAGAGCAGCAGCTGCATTGATAAAATGACACAGCTATAGACTGAGTTTCTTTTATTTCTGTAACACCAGTTTAATGAAGTTCAATAAAGGTTTAACATTTGACTTCTTGCATTTTTAATCCAGATCAAATTTAGAATATATCTTAATAGCACTTAACTACACTAAACGTAATTAAATTGCTTTTAGTGTGTAAGAAAAATTATGACTGTGAGCACTGATGGATCAAATTAGAGGTACACATTACAGAGTTGCGCTTACAGGCCTTCTGCACAGCTTAAGCGTTATGTGGTAAGCTCTGTTTATTCAAGGGAGTGAATCTGCCCTAATACCACAGGAATATGAGCAACATAGTGTGAAGTGCGACAGACCGACATTAAGTGGGCGTCTGCAAAAACTCATCACTTTCCGCTGTACTGATTAGATTGTTGCATAGGCAAACATTAATCTATCAACCGATAAATACGTAAGAAGAGACAAAAAAAAAAAAAGAATTAGCATAAAAATTCACAAAACCCAGCTAAAGTTTACACTTATTCCGCTCATTTCGATTCAATTTGTTCTCGCTCTCTTTCAAAAAACAAACAAAAAAAACAACAACCCTCTAGTGAGGTTTCCCAAAATGAACTTTCAGAAATATTTTCATGAGGCTTCGGTCTCGATATTACATCAGCGCTCGATGCAAATTTGGACAATTTCGTGTGGGGCCGTCGGAAACTTATTTTGGAAGAGATTTTCCATCTCAAAAGAGACATACAACGGAAAAGGAGTTTACTCCACCTCTGCCCATTTACGATTCTTTTCTGTTTCCCTTCTCATTCAATTCAACAAACTACTTGGAACAGCTTCAGTTTCATAACAAAAGTTCTAACGTGTGGACTAAAAACTAGAGCTAGCAGGTCAGTAAACCAAAACGCTTATCTCTAAGGAGAACAAGGCCAAAACCAAAGCAACAGTAAGCAACTGAGCAATCATCGCAGTCTGTAAAAATAAAACGTTTCCCTCATCACTGAGCAACAGATAATCTATGCTTCAATTTAACCTGGAGCTCCACACATCAATAACCAGAAGTGAAACAGAGGTTTGAGTCGCGCATAAGCTATGACTAGTTTCATATGCCATAGTATTTTCTCAGGTTTACTGGTATTGTTCATGACGGTGCAACAGAAAACCAGTGATTCAGCGCTGCCTGTCGTAGTAACTGTGGCTCTGAATGTCTCAGCCGAAGGGAGATCCTCTGCAGATGACTGGGAGGGGGGCTCCCTAGTCAAAATATACATCTGCAGTCAGCCTACTACCATTACTACAGTTACTCCTACTTGTAAAGGCTACAATCAGATCACTCAATCCTCTGGGAGCAAACAGATTTAAATCTTTTAACTGACTGAAAAGAACAAAAGAAACCCATGAAGTGCTGCCTCCTCTCTTAATCATTGATTGCGTTGCACGATTAAAGATGTTAACTTAGAGGGAGGACGATTTTTCCAGTCACCATGCATGCAGACCTTTTTTCTCATCCAATCTTTAGCAATACACTGTTGTGTAGTTTCCAGCACAAATACGAAAGAAGTTTGTTTTTGAATGCAGGAGAAAGAGAAAACTCTTTGTGTTAAGCACCACTACTGTCTGCCCGTAGGCTCGGTAAGAGTCACAACGAGCTAGAAGGTCCAGAATATTATAGATATTACCTCAAACCCAGGGGGGGGAAAAGCGTGGCTACAAAATGTCAGGCAGATTTTAAATCTTAGAAATAAACTGCTAAGTGAGAAATGAATTTGTTGTCAGATTTGCATATTGTGATTGAAGTGGTATCAGGGGCTCTGTTAAATTTCCCTGAAAGGAGGTTTCACATCTAGCAGGAGACCACTGTGACTGGGTTAGCTCACGTTTCTAAAGTGCATGTCAAAAGCATAGGCATATTGAAAAGATTTCCAAAATGCAAAACAGAACTGAAACAGGCAGATGGTCATTCAGTACGATAAACATGTCTTCTGTCGAAATGGAAAGTGGGTAATTATCAAAACTCTTTATGACACACTGAAAAACATTCCCTGACCCAGGCATTAAAAACATTACCCTGGCAGTGCGGCTTAAGCAAATAGCTCAAAGTTTGAGTGATTCTTTGGTCCAGCAAATGAAGACAACATGCCACAATGGAAAATACTGGCGCAAAGGGAACAGAGGGAAGCAAGACTCGGTTTGCCTGCAACAGGGAATATCAAAGCACACAGTTTCCACTTGCAGGGCCCTGTAATGACATGCACACATCCTCACAAAGCCTCGTCTATGAGAGCAAACTTTAAGTAAAAGAGCCACTGACTGATCACACACATTGGAAATAGACGGTCAGTTGATAGAACTGGTATTGAAATCTTCCAGGCCTGCTCCGGAAAAGTCTTCCCCCCCCTTTTATTTCCATTTACCCTTCATCTCAGCTGCTTCTCTGTGATCCCTTTATGCTTCATTTTAATTTTACTTCTGGAGTGAGTGAGTGGGTGGGTGAGGGCACAGAGCATACCGGAGAAGCTTTTTACAAAGTCTCAGTTTCTCAAAGTCACTCATCTCTGTGAATCATCTGTGGATTTCCCATTTGATCTAACGGTAAGTGATTCGCAAGACTCTCGCCTTTCAACGAGGACACAGAATTGTGGTTCCACTTAGCGGATGACCGGAAGACAGTTTTAAAACAGAAACCACTGGAGTTTGAATGGCCACTTGGGGGGCATCTCCAAAACCCACACCACTAATAAAATGTATAAACTATTGTTTTGTTTTTTTGTTTTCTTCATTTAAACTGTCATTTTCTACCAGCTGCAAGCTGAACTAAAACAACAGATTTAGAGCTTTTTCCCCACTTCAATTTTCAAAAAAAGTGACATCTTCAAATACTTTCATTAGCAAGTCTAACATCCAAAGATATTTCAGGAGCAAAGCAGGAAATCTTTTAGATTTAAGAACAAACAGAAGAAATTTATTTTTCCTGTAATATTTTGGCTACCAACAGGAATGCAGCGGCAACGTAGCATCAACAGGCTAAAGTGACTCACCGAAAGCTCACGGGCACAAACACACACAAAAGCTTGCAAACACACATTTCCACAGCATTACAAGGGGAGTGAAAACTGCTTTACTACAATCTGTCAAGTCCTTACTTGTGCACCATGAAAATGTGGTGACTAGTATTAATTTTCCAGTTGAGCACCAATGCTCCATACCTGGCTTAAGAGCACAAAAAACAGACTGTCAACAAAGCAACAGAGAAAAAAAACAATGGAAAAAACCTTAACCATAAAAGCAGCAGTACTACTTTCCTAAATAATATCATATATGCATATTTAAAAAAAACAAACAAACAAAAAAAAAAACAACGTACGAGCTAAACTACTTTTATTACCACAGAGGGACTTCTAGGCTTTCCCTTCTTCTAACGAAAAATGCAGCAACTGGCACCGTCTCCATACCAGGTTGCGTCTGCCAAGACATCTGCATTAAACTCTTTAAGACCCTAATTGTGTGGAAAGATGACACAGAAAGTCCTTTTCCACTTGTTTGAGGGGAAAAGACCAGCAAATGTTTGCCATTGTTTTTAAAGAGCAGCGGTGGCATTTAATGGAAATCTATTTTCCTTTCACTGCTTACAGCGTTTATGCCAGCAAATCAGGAGTTTGGGGTTATCCGTGTTATTCTTCTGCCTAATGGCAGTATGAAGTCTCTAACTCTAATGTGTTAGAGACTTCATACTGTCACACAAAACAACTAATTTCTTTCTGTGTTTTCATGAAAAAAATAATGTTCTGCAAATGACTTAAATCTGTTTGTGATGGCGACTCTACAAATTAACTTTTCATTCCAAGAAAAAATATCAATGAATTACAGCTTAGAAAAGGACCCAAAGACAAAAAGGTATTTGAAAGTCTAATTTTATGTTTAATTTCATTTAAGAGAAAGCTGTAGCTGTATTTCTCAAAGTTAAAATCCAATATTTACTGGCTTTCCCCCCCTTGGAGGGCCAACTGCTGAGAAACAGTCTTTTTGGATTACTTGGTCAGTGGCCAGTTCACCACTTTTTTTTTTTTTAATTACAAACTTTCCAGTTCTCAGCTATTTGTAGCATTCATGGTGCACACATCATTTGCAGGATGCACATCATGAAATGACTTTAAATAAACAAATGACAGTTTATCATTTAGAGATAAGCAAAATGGGAAATCGTTGGTTTCGGTGGCATTATAACATGCCTCTCATTACCTGGTACATACCAAATTATTTCTGTCTGCTAATATGAAACTACAACAGCTGGTGAATTCACAAAGACTGGAAACGGGAAAAAATTGTTTTCTGTGAAAGTAATCCATCTGCTAGCACCTTCACACATGACTTAACAGCAGATTATCTGTCTGTTAAAGAAACAAGTATCACTTTCATTTGGACATTAAGTGCAGACTTCATGAAGTGGCCCAGTAACTGAACTCTGTAAACTCTGTATGCATGTGTGAAGCAGCACTACTGAGCTGGTGGGTGGATTTTGTCACATAATGGTATATAGACAGTCTAGCTGCTCCATAACCCAACTCTATTATGAAAGCTAAGCTAAGCCAACCTAGTGTTGCATTCACCATCACACTGAACATAGAAGAAGAGATTAGTGGTGCTCTTTAGATAACGAGCAAGAACATTTTTTAGTGCAAAAATGTTGCTTAGCAGATAAATCTGTGTGGACCAACAAAGATGGAGCAAAAAAATAAAAACTAAATCTCCCAATGTGAAGATTTTTCTTCCACCACAAAATGCTTTTTGTCCTTTTAGCAACAGCTGGTGAAACTTTTTCATTTGTATGTAGTCTCTTTCCTTGTAAACACAGAAAAACAGAACAATAAAAACATATATTTAAAGATGGACACTGCCTGGCATATTTGATGACATCCACAGGATGATACGTGTCGCTCAATGTGCATGTTTCTGTGTCTTTACTTTACTGTGCCAGTGTCTCTGCCTCGAGGAGTGCAAGCAGCAGGGCTCTGCCTAATATTAACCCTCAAAGCCATAGCTCACAGTTTGGGGCAGCTATGAAATTGGGCAGGGCAGCGCAGACAAAAGACCGGCTTTGTTGTGGACACACGCTGCGTGCAGTGTCGACACTACAGCAACTGCTCACATGCAAACAAAGCCAATAACACACATGCTATTCTTTCCCAGCTGTGCTCTGCAAACATAAAGACAGTCACGTGCAGATTAATTAGTTAAGTGCACAGGTTGGCAGCAAAACAGCTTCAGACTCTGTCACCATGACCACTATGCATTCTTTAAGCCGCTACCATGCTCATACAGTCACCAAACAAACGTGTATCTATAGATGCTTGGAAAACCTGCCTGACAATCTCACGGATTATAAACCTATTAACCTATTAATCACGTATACGACACCTAAATGGAAACTATAATTCATTTTCTGGTTAAAGTTCTGATAAATCTTGCTCTATACACCAAATTTGTTATAAAAAACGGTGTCTTTGATCATTTTCCATTAAGACACCACCCAATTATATTCTGTTCTGTTTTGATTCAGACATCAAAGCAGTAGAAAAGCTCCACATTTTAGAAACACTCTGTTAAATCTCTTGTTGCTTTTACATTGAGAAGATACTTCTTTGCTTTTGTGGCTTATGGTCTTTCACTGCAAAGCCTAATAAAAATAAAGCATGGCTGCCCCTGTATCACAAAGAAGCAATTATTATCTATGTAATTTTTATATACATCTTAAGTGCTGTTTCTCCAAAAATACACTTCTGTGTTTAGACAGGAATGAAAATTTCAAATGTGCATTACAGATTGTACATAATCATTAAATTATTCAGTTTACACTTCAATTTAATTTCAGATTCCAAGAACATTTCAGATTGAACGTCTCAGTTGAGTGACCCTGCAGTGGGTTTGGATTCAGGACTTGTCTGTCCATCTGTCTGTCAGTCTGTCTTCTCACCTCCTGTGTCTCCTGCTCTGTACGGGCAGGCACGCACACACACACACACACACACACACACACACACACACACACACACACACACACACACACACACACACACACACACACACACACCTCCACAATATCAAAAAGATGCACACAAACACAATACACACAATCTCTCCCTAACACACGCACCAAGACACACATCTCGCGCATGCTATGGTGTGCGTCACAAGTGCCATCTGCTTGCTAATCAGAGCAGTTTTCTACACATTTGTATTCCCTCTTCTATCGCCGACTTCAGTCTATGGTAGTACAGCAAAAGTTGAGCTTAAGTGTGATGGACATCCATGCAAAAACAGTGAGTCTATATTAAACCAGTCTGAGAACAAACTCTTCTAAACACAAGACGCATTTTATCAGAAAACAAATGATAATTATGTACAAGTGTTCAAAAGTCATAATTTTAGATTTATTTTTTTTTCAAATTATGAAACCAGAATGCAGGTTTATCGCCACGCTTCATGAATTCATAAACCCTTGTGGTAAAATTTGTGTTCATCCTGATCTGCCTGTCTGCCAAACTGGGGTGTATGTGGTCTACTTAAGAGAGTGTGCTGCGACCTCCTAAAACTCAGAGCCGGGTAAAAACTCCACATTTCTACTTCAAAACATGGCCTACAGAGCTGGGCTGGCACAGAAAGCTATTTTTAGCCACAGGCTCAAAGGGAGAGCTTACATTCCCGTCTGAACTGTGTCACTCACAAACTTTTCTCACACTTTTTTTCAAATAAGAGATTGAGTACAGGCAGCTACTTTCAAAGTGACTGTGTCTCCGTGTTTGACAGGGGCAGAGGCTGAATAAAACTGCGCTAAAGTTTCATGAAGAAAAAAAAAGCAGCTAAACAGACTTCATGTGTGCACATGAATGAGGCTGTGAAAAGGGAATAGCTATATGTATTCTTAAGTTTTATGCACTATAGAACGCCACCAGCTGTTCACACGACTTACTGCGAGCAGTGCTGTGTTAATGAGACTGACCCTTTCTAGAACGCAGTATCACACTTCCCTTACATAGCCTTGCCAGGCTACTTATTAACCCTAAATCTTCAGAACTCTCATTTGAATATGTCAGTAGTGGTAACACAACCTACAGATAAGGAGGTAGGTGACTTAGAACGGTGTGGATTAACATATTTTAGGATGAGAAGTTCATGGATGAGAGAAAAAAAAAAGGTGCTAAATGCATGTGCTGACTTCATGGTCAATTGTTAAGTCAACAAGTTCTTCTGAGCATGCTAATTAGAGTTGTTAGTGCAGGTACACACACGCTCAAGTACACACAAGCACACACAGGATGTAATTACTGCAGCAGCACACAAACGTAGTAGTCGTGTTCCAGCCACAGTCTTTGCAAGTAGCACAAAATGATGCAATCCTCTCCCTGCCTTCAGCTCCAAGAAGCCAAAACATTCAAAATGTAATTAATCTCCAAACTGCTGCCACAGATACAGAAGCTCTGCAGTCCACAATTAGACCCTTTAATACGATACTACAGCTATCAGTCTTATTGTGTCTATGTTACCCAATACGAAGTCACAAGACCCCTCAGTAATGAACCTGTGTACACAACTGTGCACTGCAGTGACAGATGAAACACTATCACTGTTATCAGGCATCAAGGTTTCAGCCTCTTGAAAATATAACAACTGGTGCTGTGTATTGTTTTACATCATCAGGTACAAATTTATCTTGTGCGTCACATATTGTAGGGTAAATTTAATCCCTGAGCGGTCCCTTGTTTCAGACTGAAAATGAGATTGATCACAGATGGTTGTGCTCTAAATATCTTGTGTAAAAGGATAGGAAAATGTGATAATGAGAGTTGAAGGCTGGACTGACAGAAAACTGAGTGAGAGTCAAAGACGCATAGTTACACACAGAACAAAACAGGGTTGCAGAGAGAAAGAAGCATGGTTAAAATAATAATAATAATAATTTTTTAAAAAAAAAATAGAAATTACTATTTTTACACTATTACTCCATCAACCTTTAATTTTTTATTTCAGATTGCTTTGTCTGTTTTGTGTTACTTCTGAAAGACAGTCAAATTTGAATGAGTTCAGCTCTTTCTTTTTACGTAATGACAGTTAAAATTGTAAAGGCAGCTAGTTCTAAACATTGAACTTTCTCCCAAAGGTTACACGTGTTTCACTGTTTATTAAAATACAAGGTAGCCACTGAGCCTAGGCAATAAAAACTAAACCCACAGGAAATGTTTTAAGAATATAAGGTCATACATCTCACCATCATCCAGTGTGATGTCCTGTAAGCCAATGGAGCGGAAGGTGGGCTCCCTGTCCTCTGGCTCCTGTTTAATACTCAGCCTCTCCCCATCTGATTGGAAGGGCCCCTGAGGGCTTAGAGGATGAACCAGAGGCCCCACTCCTGCCGGAGAAAGGCTAGTCATGACTGGGCTTGTAGCCTGGGGAGAAAGTTGTCCTGAATGTTGCTGTTGGAGTGGCCCCAGGGGGCTGCCGCCTGAGGTGGGTGAAGATGAGGTGGGAGACTGGTACGGCAATGAGTGGAGCTGAGGAGAAGAAGGCCCAGAGTGGGGAGAGGGGACCATCCTTGGAGGAGGGGCGCTGGACGTTGTGGGACATGATGCTGATCTTTGACTAACTGGGTGATAGCCCATGGCCCTTTGCAGTGGTGTGGAGTGCTGCCCTGTTAGGGGGTGTCCACCTGGGGAGGGCACCTGGGTGGGAGAGCAGTGATAGCTTCCCAGCGTTTGGAGATGTGAGCATGAGGGAGGAAAGAGGGGTTGCTGGCTCTGTGGGGAACCCTCAATGGGGTTGGTTGTTGAAGAGGATGGAGCCGTTGGTGAGGAACAAGGGGAGGAGGGGTACAACATTCCCATGCCCATTGGGTGTGATGTTGCACTGGGGCTCTGCTGAAATGGCATCCTCTCATAGCCCTGAGGAGAAAGGCTGGGCTGGCCGTTGAAGGGCAGGCTGTGACCATGACTGTGCTGCATGGGCTGGTAGGAAGAATGAGGAGGAACAGAAAGGGGAGCAGAGTTCGGGTGGTACGTCATTTGGCAGTCTGCAGGGGGGTGATGCAAAATGCGACCCTGGAGCTGGGGCAGGTGCTGGAAAGATGGGGAGCCCAGGGAGGGGCAGGGGGTCTGCACGGGTAGCAGGCCAGGTCCGGAGCCCGTGGCCAGGCCGTGAGGGGAGCTGGACAGAAGGTTATCCGATGGGTGGCCCAGCTCAGGAGAAGGCAGCTGGGTGCGCACCAGACTGCCAGCAGGTGCCCGGGGCATGGAAATAGGAGGTACCGCAGGAAGGTCCAGCTCGTCTCTGTGCTCCTGTTTAACCATAACTAAAGGGACAGAGGTACACACAGACAGGAGGAAGGGAAATGAGAAAAATCACACAGTCAGTCATGTCTGCCAACCAAACACAGCAAGAACATAGATAAAAGCAATATATGCATTTATCAAGCCAGAGTGTTGCCGTATCAACAATATCACTGCTATTTTTGCTTCAGGTACAGTAGTCCAAGGACCTAAACCAGCTACAAAAGTGAGTTGCATTTTTAAGTTTTTCCACATTTTCAGGTCCCACTAGTTTCCTCAGAATTGTGGTTTAAGGCTGAAAGTAGACTAAAAGACCCTTAAAGCTATATGAATTTTTTTTTTAAAAAAGCCTCCCAAATTTTTTATACTAAATGGGGCCATTTCCTTTTACTGTGACAGCTTAGAGCACTGCTATGCCAATCAGTAACCTATTTCCCAATCTGGTGCCTAGTGACAGTGAGTTTTATTTTTATCCAGCTCTGAATCAGAGAGAGAGCATATGTTGTCAGTCTGGCTGCCATCATGTGAAGTGTTGTGTGGGAAGAAGAGCTGAATGCCCCCCAGCCCGGATCAGACCAACAGAACCAACGAGTTCACTGACTGTGCTTTTAATCACTTTCTGGGATTAAAAGGCAAGAGGCACAGTAACGTTGCTTTTAAACTTGAAATGGCTTGAAAAGGAGCCAGGGAATACAAATATAAACAGTATATGAATAAGCTCAAGATGTTTTCATCTTTTATTTTCCGAAATTTAAAAAAAATGTAGTCCAAATACGTGAGGTTTATCCCCGTTACCTGAATGACAATGCAGCGATTTCAAAAACCAAAACAGAAACAAAGGTTATTTGTTCATCAGTTTTTCTCCAAGTTTTCTCAGAACACATTCTTAAATTGGGCCAGGGCCTCTGCAGCAGCCCACGATGAAACATGAAACCGACTGATTAGCTGATTTCTTTTTTCTATTTTTGCCACAATAAAGGAGGCGGTGTCCGTGGTGACACTAGCGGTGTCAGCGACCCATCTTGACTGACTGAGCAGGGTTATTCTACTCTGCTGTAATTGGCTGAACTAATCTGTCAACGGGGAAAACAGGAACTGCCTGTGCAGAGTGGGCGTGCTTGCAAACAGTAAGGCTGGGTGGGTGGATGGGCAAGGCTGCTTATACACATAAACACACACACACACAAACACAATTATACACACTGCTGCGGTGAAAGTAAGGGTTTGGATGTGTTGCACAAAATGCTCACATGTCAATATATTCCGCCAACTATGTTTTCAGTTTGACTTGCTTTATGAGGGAAAAAAAAAAACACAATAACAATATCTAATAACAAGACATAAATTTGATCCGAAAAAGGATTTGAAATATTGAAGAAACTTTAACAATAAAATGTTAAGACTGAGTTCCTTAACGTTTTAAGAAAAATAAGTACACTTCACACTGTAACTCACACTCAATGTATAATAAAAGTTTCCTGGATAGCAAAAGATCTGTATCATGCAAATGCAGTGCATGTCAGAAAAAAAAAACAAAAACAAAAAACGGTTGGCTCTGGATTGAGAAAGCTTTACAAAATAAACAGTTGGCAGGTGTTAATGTTATTGTTAGTGGAAGAGCCCTCTCTAAACCACAGCAATGCTTTCTTTGGAGAGAGAAAGAAAGAATCGAGGTTAGCAAAGCCCCCGTGGAGAAGCGTGCAACATGATGTTTTAAACTTTTGTCATTAACTTGGGGGTGTCACACAAGCGTGGAGCAATGCCAAATAATGCTTAAAGTATTATCTCACATTGCAAAAATTTTAAATGAAGTAATTGCGTACTTTCTTAATTAAGAAAAAAAACCCGTTATGAATCTAGACTCTAAAAAAAGCCCATCTGTGTTTACAAATATGTTCAAACGCTTTTTACATATGTTTATTAACGTCAAAAAACACTAAATCTTTGATAAGCTACAAGACATTTAGTATTACAACAGTACGTGCAATCTGCAGTATTATCTGAACATTTTCTATTAGTCTGACACAACCTGAAGGTAAAATGCTTTTACTTTCACTATGTGCCCAATTCCTCATGTGGTCCTTTAGTCTAAAACACCATCAAATCAGATTAAACATCAATTAAACTCAGTAACTAATTAAGTAATTAGGTAACTAGAATAATGCTGATTTTTTTGGTTAATAAAAAAACCCATAACAATTCCAATAGCCTGTGCAACACTACTTCCTTTTACATCGTCACCAAGTCATAATAGCACCTTGAATTCTGTCTTGACTAATGAAGACTTTCATTTATAATTACAGGTCTAATTAATACATTTCTGTATCATTTGTAGAAACTAAAAATGCTGGTTAAACAGAAATCTTGAAGTAAACTATGATCATCACCTTCATCTAATATTTGTTTTTCACTTCCTAGACTGGATTGTGGATCAGACTTTAGTCTGCTCCAAAAATACCATGGTGTTAACAGTCCTGATGGATTGTGTGATCTTAATGTGCAGAAATGGCCCAAACTCCTCAAAACTAAATTTAAGATACATTTTTAAAGCTCTTTCTTTCTCAATCTGTTCTTAAGACTTTTAAGGACCCTTAGCCGCTCTGTTAAAAAACACAAGAATATTTCAACTCACCTGAAAGGTAAGTGAAGCGTTGTGATTGGCTCCTTTTCCGCTTGCCATTGCAGACATAGAACTGCACCTGCACGGCTGAGCTCACGCTCTTACTGTGGTACGGAGGGACCTCCACCACAATGCATGACTACAAAAACATTGAGACTTTTTGTCATGAAACATATCACAAAGTCAAAAGCACTGTGGAAAAAAAAAACATAATGTAACTACAAAGTCAAAGAAAAATAAAAGTAAATAAATACTACTTACACCTTGAGTTTTCTCATGGATTATTTTTGCCTCAACTTCCCACTGTGGTCGTCCATCTGGAACGAATGGTTTAGAATTTTTTTTAAAAAAAAGGAAAAGGCTGCATAAAGAAGCAAGAGACTTTAGATTGACAGAGATTGTAATGTCAAAGTTAAAATTCTTGAATACACATAAAAGGGACTCCCAAGTTTGTTTTTGAATTTTTGAAATCATCAGCACTGTCTCAAAATGAAAATGAAACTGCACACATTAGGTTATACTAATATATCAAAAAATCATCAACTGCTCCTGAGTGGCAGCCCGGCTAAAAACAACAAAGTGAAGCAGAGTTTCGGTGAAGAATTTACTGAGAACTTGTGTGCGTGAATCATGGAAGCTAAGCTATAATGGTGAAGCAGACAGCATCAGTTTATCGCATCACTACAATACCGCTTCAGGCCAAACACAACTTGAATCATTGCGACTTTGAAATACACTAAAAGAGGGATATAAAATACAGCGAGAAAATTATTAACTAACTAAAACGGCAGGCTATACATGATCACTACTGACTAAAGCACTTTAATTCAGAGACTTTAAAGTAAGTTGTTTTGAAACTTGTTTTGCAGAGTCTTTGTATTTTCAGCCTTCTTAAGTATGGCTCAAAAAGAGCCAAAGGTCTTGGAAAAGTAAAAATTTCAGTTTACTCAGAATATCAGGAGACGTCAAAATGATGTAGATTTAAAAGCCCAAAAGCCTTACGAAGAAAATCTGGCTTCTGAGCCTTTAGTAATCCAAATATCATGCTGTTTGTCTTGCCTGGTTAAAATTATGGAGAAAGCAGTGGAATAATTGTATTTATTCTAACATAAGTAAGTGCCAGGTTTCTGGCTGGAAAACCTCTTTTCCAGCTTTCCTATGAGGGATCTAATTATTTGGCCAGACACCTATGAGGGCAGCTGCTTGAAGGGAAGCAGCTGGGGTGAAAACACTGACAAGTTTGGACTCTGGCTGGAAGAAATCAGTCACTGCACCATTCAGAAGAATATGAACTGTGACAAATAAACTACCCAATTGCCTTTTAGCTTATGTTAATTTGCAGTTACTTTTTTCAGGACGTATGTCTGTGAAGGTTCTGAGAACCTTTTTTCAGGGCGCCTACATGGTGCAAGTAAAATGTGCACCTGCATAGCCTCTTCCACAAAAACCAAAGGATTCCCCCAAATACCACTTTCAGGCATCTGCAACAAGTCTGCAGAGAGGCCTAACCTACATGTAGATCCCAGCAAACTAAGCAGTCTTAGAGGCCTAAGAGGCAGTCTTAGAGTCATTGTAACATATTCTACCAAAATCAACTATGGGTTTTAGAAGGTATTCTGATCACACAGAACATTAGCCTTACTTGTAGTAAGCACAAAAGACAGATTCACTTGATTGCAAAAGAAGAGCTTAACCTGTTGATAAAAAGAGAATTTTTTCCCCCCTCAGTGAAGAAAATGACCTTGAATGCCTTTGAAGCCGACAGCAGTGCATTACAGCAGCACAGCATGTTGACATTCAACAGGCAGCAGCAAGGGCCCCACATGCTCTGTCAGACAACAAGCTTCGACAGGAGCCTCATACCACCACCGAGACAATAACTCAGTTCATCGAGACACCCTGCACACTCCAGACAGAGGGAAAGAACATGCTCTGATTGTGCTGGGAGACAGAATAAAAATATAAAGGGTGATTGCTTTTTATATTGCAACTGTGGGCTTTTTCTTTTTAAGAAGCTACAGCTGAAACACTGGAGTAACCAGGCTGTATTTGAAACAATTCAAGGTAGCCTTTAAAGTCAAACCCCTTCTATAAACAGTCATGCTTGTAAAAACTGACTCATACCAGTTATGGACTCAGTTTAACATCAGTATTTGACAAAGAGTAGCAGCAACACATATGTGTAAATTAATGTAATTGTGTTTCCATCTCCAATTATTGTATATTGCATTAAATTAACAAAAAACAAGATTCATACTAAAACTGTGCAAAACCTAACAAACCTAAACATCTATCTGCTTTAATAGGCTCTCACTCCAACTCAGATACAGATTGGATCTGTATCCGTTTATAGTAAAGGTACTTAGTAGCATCTTGCAATGTAAGTAAGAGTGACAGTGGGCAAATCTCTAGTTTTTCATAAATCTGTTGTCCCTCAATTATGAGAAGCCGTGGAAAAATATCTGTCATTGCCTCTCTTTTTTCTTCCATTCCAATACTTACTTCAATCAGTGTTTTTCTGCACTAAAAGCAGGCGGATTAGTCATAATCAGGTAGATCGTTTACACAAACCCAATCAACATTATTGCCCTCTCTCCTTTCATATTTTTCTTCCACAGTCCACTGCGTTCATGCACCAGCTTTTCTCCCTACCCAAGATGTGCCTCTTGAAGGTTTCCACATTTCTATGCTATGCTTCACCTGGTACACCTTAAAGAGCTAAACACATTCCTCCAGGCAGTTTTTTTTGTCCTTAATTTTTTTTTTCAGAATGCCTCTCACTCACTCACTCACTCACTCACAGAAACATCACTCAACCTTTCTGCCGTGTGTGAACTTGATTCTGTAGCTCTTCATCACAAAAGTGCCTCAGGCAAGCAGAGACTGGCTCAACAAAACTCATGCATTTAAAATTTCCATCCCAAGTAACAGCTATTATATTTGTTGTTATAGAGTCATGTATAAAAGAGAGAAAGGATAAGGAAGAGAAAGAGGCCCACTTAACAGAGACTGGATGAATACCATGGGGGTTTAACTGAGGCTACATGTACAACGCATTTTCATTGTAAAACAATGTTTTAAATGCAAAAGCTCTCCTTCTAAATGTGGGGCAAAGTGTGTGCATGAGTAAATCAGGAATCAGAGGGTTGGTTTATGTAATAAATACTACAGTAGATGAACAGCAATAACAAAAAGACCAGAGATTTCTTTGTTTGGACAGACAATGAGGTGGAAGTGTACTAATGGCATTAAAAAAAAAAAAGGACTTATACACGCAGGGTGAAATCAAGCAATGTACAGTATGTGTGCCTAGCTATACTATCATGGCTATATTAAGACTGACGAGACCTGTGCAATTGTCTGAACAAGTCTCAGTTTCTTGCTGCACAGACTAAGCCACAATCTTGGATTTTTCAAACTAAACCCAGACCAGAATCACTTTTGGTTAAAGTCATTTAGCGGGTCTTGAAATACCAGATTAGTGAGGGCTGAGGCAAAGGTAATAAAAGTTGCATGCTTTAAATCAAAATGATCTGGATGTAGCTATATCCTGAGTAATTTTTTTCAGCCTAGATAGATATATAGACACTATCAATCCCACAAGGGAATCTTTAGTATTTATTAAACTAATACATTTTCGTTATAGAATTTTACATTCATCTTGTTCCCCACACTCACATACTCTTTACACGACACCAGTATTATTTAGTAGTGTAGCAAGTTTTTGTCACTTGCATACCAAATGCAAGCCCAGTTGATTGTCATTATTGTAGATGCAGAGATGTCCCCATCTCCACTGCTCTTTAGCTTTAGCAGTTCATGTTTGCTGACAGATGACGGACTAAACTAACTGTGGCATGTATTGTACACTTGAGTCTGTAGGTGTTTTTCATGCCATCAACATTACAAAAATCACTTTGCTGCACAAATATAATTTAAACATTTTAATCGTTTCAATTACAGTGTTTGAGTATATAACGGATGGGTGATTAACAAAACAAACAGTTTGAGGGTGGGGTCCTGCTGCAGTGATTTGATCTTTATTTAAAAATAAAAAAAGAATGATATCAACGCTATAATCTGCCGCAATAACACTTATTGTGGCAGATTATAGCATTGATATTATTCTTTTTTTTTATTTTTAAATAAAGATCAAATCAGTGACAACTGCAACATAAGCACGAATGATGATGTACTAATTGTTTAAGTGTTAATAAAAATTATGTTTAAAATGTTTATTATGTTTAAAAAATACTGTAAGCACAACTAACCAACTCACATAACCTGTTTGGAATTTAACAAATTAGCTTGTTGGAACAAGAAATTCCCTGAGGCTAATATAATGGTAGCTGTGAATGTAGCTGAGAAGTGACGCAGAAACATTAACAACACTGTTAAAAGAAGTCAGGAATAATTTTACGCTTTTGTAATATATACTGATTTCTCCCGATATTGTCTTTTTTCGAGAAAACAGAGGTCACGGTCTAGTAACAGCACAGAAAATGTGTAATACAAATGCAGAATAAGCACAAGACCTCTCGCAATAATGCATAAAACGTGGGTTTATATGATCTCACCGGGAAGAATATCCCACTGTAAATGATAGAAGAGTAGGTTTGGTCTGTGACTAAAACTATACAGATCAAAATGACACATTTAATGTTTTACTCATGGTGGCTTGTAAAAAGCATGAAATATTTTTGCACACACATTTGGCACGCATTAATTCTGCAGGGGTGGTTCAAGGCTAAGCTGCTGTGCGAACACAAAACTTACCAGGGCCTTTCTCCAGGAAGATGACCTTAGACTCTGGGAAAAAGTTGGCACCAGTGATGACCATCTCTTCTCCCCCGCTGACCAGACAGCTGGTCAGGCTGGATTTCTCCACCTGGGGTAGTTCCTGAGCTGACCGCTGGGCTGGAAGTGGGATAGAAAGGGTTGAGGAGAGAATGGTTATTTGTTGAGCTGTATTATAAGTGACCTTATGTTATATAAGGTATAACATAAAGATAGAACAGACTGTAGATTTAAAACCTCTCTGAAAGCCTATGTATAAAAGAAGAATAATGTATTATATATTTTTGTAGGTCTTTGTAGCTTTATAGATAACCAGGCTAGAAGGGAAGAGAAAAAACTGAGCACATTTACATTTTTAACAGTTATCAAACATTCTTATCTAAAGTAACCACAGCAGATCAAATCTTAAATTGCTGCAAGCTTGCTAATAAACAAGTGTGTATGTGAGAAGGTTTGTGTGTTTCTATCTTTGTATCTTTCCTGTTCTGGCTTTCTGAATGAATATTTTTATGTGTGTAAGCTGAGTTTAGGAAGCAGACACTCACAACACTCCACAGGAATGGAGGCAGCCTGCAGCGACAGCACCTTCCCATTGGGTTGAGGGATGTGCACTCTGAACACCACGCGGACCCGTGTGTTCTTTCTTCCGATATCCGTCTCCCCCTTCCGCAGCTCAATGTCTGAGTTCCGCAACTTAAGTATGCCAGCACAGTCGATACTGCAGGGTAATGGGAAAATAGTTGGCCCAATACAGCACCACCGGGATAGCAAGCATCTAAGACATATTTAAGTAGTAAAGGCCTAGAAGTGATAAAAACCAACCACAAGCCCAGCAGGGGATTGGCAACAAGAAGCCGGGTTGTAATTGCTCAAACTGTTGAAATTAAAAATGCCTGTGAATATGATTTATTACAAGTGTAAATGACAAAATCCCTTCCCATTAATTCCAATGTAAATGAAACCAGGTCTTATATAAATTAATCATTCTGCTGTTATAGGGATCCTAAATTTATTAATAAAATTAGGTTCTCTGCTCCATGGGAAACACTCAAATTTTCCTTCGGCCCCCGACCCTCCTGTTGGTTTAAATTAAGAAAATCTAAAAAATCCCCTTTGGAAGATATTACAACTATGTATAATCATAAAAGAGGTTATTTTTCATTGGACATGACTTCCTTCATGGTGGTAAACTCATAACTAAGTAATGCAACCCTGAAGTGGTCTTGACATTTACCTGGCTGACATGTTGTTTTCAGGGAGGAGAGGAATTTCGAGAACTTTGGTGCTTGAGACCATAATTTCTTGGCTGGCTGTGGCTACGGTTTTCCCAGTGATCCGGTGCACCTGGTAGAAGGCGTGCGGCCTCAAGTAACGGTCATCTGCTGTTCCAATGAACATCTGCAGGTTGATGGGCTTCTCATTGTAGCCAATTAGCTGACACAGACAGAGACAGAAACACAGAACAAAAACAGACGTTAGTCCTTGGGTTCCAGATGAGAGGTGCTAACAAAAGAATACTCTTCATTTCCACTGCCTTAAGAAGCAACCTTTTCTGGAATTAATCTTATTGACAGGTCCAGGATGTTGTGATATTTCTGGCAGAGCCACTGGAGATTTGTCTAACACTCTGGCCTCCCACCAGTCTGACACTGATGTTTTCAACTAATTGACTTCTAATTTTTTCCCTCTGAATACCCGCTCATCATTGACAAGTAAACCTCATGTACTCAGCTGTTTCAAGACAAAAAAAAAGTTGTATTTCTACAGTAGTACCACATTAATAATTAATGGTGTACAAATTACCATAACTGCCAAGATGCTAAATCAAACGAGTTTTAAGAAAAAACATAACCAAAAAATCCGATCTGTGTGATACTAGTTGAGATTTCAAAAAAAGGTTAATACAAATCAATGGCTTTTTGAATGTAGTGGTTGATGAATACCAAACTGGTGAGGGGCAATGCTCTTTGGCTGTCCTTCGAGAGCTAGAGCTCTGGTTTGAACTCAAACAGGTGAGATGTCTGATGAAGTAAAAGTGTTGTAGGTTGGGTAGAGACAAGGGAAAGATGGAAAGGAGAGCAAAACCTTTCCTGCTCATAGGGACAGAAAAAAAAATACACAGACTGCACAATCCCACTACTGTTGTAATGTTGTACTTGGCAGACTCCGTGACGGCAGGATGGCACCCCCCTTTATACGCACTCCCACCATACTGCCTCACAAGTCCACACCTCCAGCTCAGATGGAGGGCAGCCCATTGAGGTTAACAGAAAAGAACAAGGCCTTTCATTGCTGTTTCACCCCAGGAACTGCCAAGCCTCAACCCCACCACAGCTGGCTGTTGAACCCTTCCTCCCTGCAGGTTTGCGTCATACACCGCTGTGTCAATGCCTGGTACAGAGTGTTTGGTGCATTGACAGAGAGAAAGTGGGTGTAGCTTGGGATCTGTCGTATGCTCTTCCAAAAGTAGCTAAAATAAAATGACTGAAATCGGTCACCATCAGGAACAAATGTACCTAAATAACAACAGAGAGCAGGCACTGATGCAGGATTGTCTCTGTGTTTTTAAAAGGCTGACTTTATCTGAAGCCAATTTTAAAACTACATTAGTTCAAAGAAGTATTTCCAGCATTCTTAAAAGGTAAACTGGATCCAGTGGTGAGATCTGTGTTATGGGAATTGTTGTCATTAGATGCATCTTCCTCTCTTTTGCTGTTAATTGCTGCTTCTGAGATTTTCCCCTTTGTGAAAGAAGTCAAGGTATGGCAGTACCTACATTAAATCAAGCAGTGGAAAAACTGAGAAACCCTGAGTGGCAGATACGAGCTATGCAGCCAGACTGCTTGAGGTCTTAATTTTAATTCATTTTTGTGAGCTAAATAAATAAGCTTTTATCTAGAAGGCGTCAATAAAAGGTGGTTTGTTTTTAAAAACAGCCAAACGCTGTTTGTAGCTACTAAACAAAATTAGACTGGTTATTATACATTTCTCTATAATTTCCAGTGTTTCAAGCTGAAACCACACCTTGCTGCAAAGCATTATGGCATGCATCAAGTGCAATGACAGAAAGGGATAAAGTGGCCAAATGTATATTTGGTTAAAAATGTGTTAAAAGTATTGTTTTATGTTACGCAGAATTTAAGGTTTGCTGATGGGTACCAAAGAAATAACTGGCTGCATTTCAAACTGTGGCTTTCAAAAAAACACATACAAACAAAAAACCCCACAAAAAACAGAATTTCCCCTAGGCTTAGCCTGAGTTTTCAGAGCAAAAGCTCCCCGCCCAATGTTATGTTGACACTTCTCCACCACATCCTGCAAATTTGTTTCATTAATGCCCAGTGATGGATTACTTCAGCTGAATGACTAAACAAAAAAGTGATTCACATTGCTGTTGGGTGTGTGTTTTTGCCTGTTCTTAAAGTGTAGACTGTGATTGCAATAAATAAAATATAATCTCAGTGGCACTATTGACACGGTTGATGACCACAGAGGTTAGCTTCCTCCCTTAAAAAATTATAAATTCAAAGAGGGGACCATACATTTTTGCAATCTAACTTCATCATTTAAACTGACAGATACAGTCTTCTCTTTCTCACCATTATCCATGTGAATCTGAATTCAACACAGAACATCTGGCACAAGAGATGTATTCGGAAGGAAGCTGCACCAAGGGCCAACATGAGGCCCCTATAATAACCAGTAATGGGTTCATCTTTAAAAACCACATTAGATCTTAAAAGCCACATTGAAGAACAAACCTTCCAAGTAACGAGCTAACAGGTAATTATGCCCACCAGCTTGAATGGATCCACGGCTATAAATGACACCATTTTTCTGGAGTCATGAAATGTAGAGTCACAGGAATCAACAGTCTGTGGGCTGTGTTGCTTGTTTTATGATCATGCCTGCACAGTGTGGAAGTGATCATAGACAGTGCTTGCACATGTGTGTGTGTGTGTATGTGTGTGTGTGTGTGTGTGTGCGTGTGTGTCTGTGTGTGTGTGTGTGTGTGTGTGTGTGTGTGTGTGTGTGCGTGTGTGTGTGTGTGTGTGTGTGTGTATAAATCAAGACATGTTTATTTGTAGCACCATGTGTGTTCCAGACAGGGTAAAAAGAGTTAAAAGTGTCTGGAAAAATGCATCTGTGAGAGGACAAACAAATTGCAAAAAAATGAAAAGCACAAAAAGCACAGAAAATCTTCTTTCTTTATTTTTTTAAAGTACGGTACGGTATGTGGTTTTTTGTTTTTACTATTAGTGACAATAATACCTGGAGCTGATTTGTTGAGGGTAAACACGTTTAACACTCTGTTAAATAAAGTGGAAACCTTGTTTTTCTGCAACCATGAAACAGAAGGTCTCCTTTTCTCCTTCCATTCATTTAACCCCTTCATCTTGACCTCTTTCACTCTCTTTGTGTACACATGAGGGATTCTATGTGGAGCAGGAGTGTTGACAAATATACAATTAGCAGGTCATGAGTTGTTTTCAAAATCAAATAATAAACTGGCAAAACCTGATAAGAGAGCCAGAAAGAAAAGGCTCACTTCAGCAGTCTCAGTTAATCAACCCCGCAGATGAAACAGAAACATACTACAACACGTGCCAAGCTAGTCTCTGTCATAGTTAGTAAACCAAAATTGCTTTTAGTCTGGCATTTCCGTCACTTGGTTTACTTTGATTAATTTAGATAAGTGAAAAAACAGCAGCTTCACAAAACTGATCTACACGTGTAAGCACACAGAACGAGTACAGCAAACAAGTAGTGAAAGCTGCACAAAGAAAAATATGTCACTGCATTTTTTAAACACCTTATTAACCTTTCAAATCACTGCATTTGTTTGTAGAGCACTACAACGAGGATCAGAAAAAGTAATCTAACTACACTTCAGGTGACCTTTTTACACCTTCAGTTCAGAAACTGGATAAAGCATGACCTGCTAACAACAGGACATGTAAACAAGCGCACATGCCATGGCTGTGATTG
This sequence comes from Haplochromis burtoni, assembly GCF_018398535.1. Taxonomy (NCBI): domain Eukaryota; kingdom Metazoa; phylum Chordata; class Actinopteri; order Cichliformes; family Cichlidae; genus Haplochromis; species Haplochromis burtoni. The sequence goes on along the minus strand of NW_024582548.1, from coordinate 550,576 downwards.
TGCCATGGTCTTGGCACAAGACTGCCGACTCCTCTTCTCGGTAGTGGATGTACACGACACATACCCTTGACTTGTTTCACATTCCTGAGTGCCCCATCCTCCACCCCCTATATCCACGGCTGAGTGTGAAATACCACAGGAGGGTGGTCTCTACACTTTCAACTCCTCAGCTTTCTGCCTGTTCACTGAGTCCTGCTGGTCAGTCAGCATGCAACTCAGGCCTGATAGAGATCAGTTCTTATATTAAACCAAAGTGACATTAAAACCCATCACATGACCCCAGGCCAATGTTCACCAGAGCATGTAACTAACTTCTGACTTCTATCTTCTGACCATGGATAGAGTTTGGGATGAACTCCCTCCCCTAAAATAAAACTCCGGGATACAGTTACATACTCAGCTCATACTAAATAAAGTACCGTACCACTTATTTTCGGCCTTCATCTGTTCCACTGATCCAGTAATAAGGCTAGAAGCTGAGGGGGAAAAAACCATTGTATCCATATAGAAACATGGCAGATTAAAGGGGAAAAACTTCACCTCATGGGATACGACTGGATCTGGTGACTCTGTAATGCCATGGAGGTGCATTTTGCTCACATAGTTTGAGTCTGCTTGTGCCACTAAAGGAAAAGGTTACCTCAAATAAGAAATTCAGAGTAATTAACTTTATTTTTTGATGATTTTTTCTTTTTTTTTATCCTGGGGGAAGTGGTCTCTTCTGGGATGTCAATCATGCACAGAGTGTCACTGAATGGTTTCACAAGTTTAAAATTCTGGAAATCATGTGCTAGGACCATTTGCAGTGATCACACACCAATCCAGCTGATTACCTAAAGGCAGGCTAGGAAGGTCCCAGCATGTTTGTAGTCCGCAGGTGCTACACAGAGCCTAGCAATCCTTGTTCTATGTGTTGTAGCTGTGTATTGTCACCAGAGGGCAGCTTCAAAATTATGTGGAACTGTGCTTATTTCGCTCTTCTTTTGGTTCGTAGTGCACTCCGCTGTCGTTTCCTTTCCTGTTGAGCCCAACTTTTCAAACAAATCAGCATTCTGCATATGCATAGCACAGTCTCTGCATAGCTAAAGACTTACACAAATGGACACCAATAATGTAGTGATCCTTACCCACAATAAGTGTCACTGCAAATATAAATTTTCCCTGAGTAAAGTTTTTCAATCTGGTGGGAGTGGTTCCTTATTCAGGGTGACATTACCTCCCATCGACAGGGCTGATAAAAAGCAGCATTGCGCTTAATTCTGAATCCTGAACATTGTCACGACAAAGTCACTCAATAACTATAAAAATACCAGCACTCACTGACAAGTATATTTCGTCACAGGTCAAGACTAAGGTGTGGGTAATCAGCACAATTTGCTAAAAACAATAGCGCCAATATATGTAGAGAAAAGGTCCAAATGGTTATGGCAGATTTTGAAAAGCCAAGTTAGATAGCACTGGTTTATGGGGTCAACGCCTAGGTGCACTGAAGCAGTTCTGATGTTCCAAAACTCCACTAAAGACACATCATATTTTATTTTAATTTACCGTTGATACATAAATAGGCACATCTCTCTTAAGAAACAAACACACAAACAAAAAAACAAAAACATTAAAGCTCCTCTTAAGAGCTGTTCTGGACATCAGGAGATCTGATAATGGAACATCAGGGAACAGCACCTGCTCTCAAAAGAAAAACACAGGCTCTCTTCACACACACAGTGCTTTATCTACAACCTGGCATTCATTACATATGTCTTTTACTTATTTTGTCCTCTTCCTTTTTTTCCCTTCACTCTCTTCAAACCCGACATGTTCTTTCATCTCTTTCTTTTACGTTTGTCACCCTCTCTTCTCTATCCTCTTATATCCTCTACCTTCGATCTAGCTCACTGCCGTAACTCGACACTGTCTAACAGCTAGCGCCTGAGTCTGCTAAGTTGTTTCGCTGTGTTGCTCCATTGTTACCATGGTGAGACTGTGTGTATGCAGGAGTGTGTGTGTGTAAAGAGTGAGCAGCCACGTCGATGTAAACTACAGCCCTAGAGCGTATACCGGTTGGTGTATGTGTGTCAGACAATGTGTAAATTTAAGTGTACTGACTCTAGTGTAAACTGCGATTCTTGCAAAGTTTTGTCGCGTGTGAGTGTGCGTGTCTGTGTGTAACAGCCTGACCAGCATGTGTGTGCAACAGATGTAAAAATGGGAGAAATGGTGGTCAAGGTCACCAGAGGACCCGTTTTTACTGGCAGTGGTTTCCCTAGTGTGACATGGTGGCACCATGGCTTGGGATCTATGCACACACGCGCACATACACAGGCGCGCACACACACACACACACACACACACACAGATCAGCTCACCCAGGCTTGCTGTTTGCCCAGCACACTAGGGAGGGCAGCAAGAGCCAGGGGGCCGGTTAACTGTTTGTTTAAACAAGGTCAATACATGCGCACACTCATGCGCGTTCACACTGTCACACAGAGAGCGTTTACTGTATACTGCATGAGGGCTGTATATGGCCTTGCTAAGCTGGTCCAAGCGCAATTCTTCTTATTCCTCATTCTAACCTCCCCCCCCTTTTACTCTTCGTTATGCACATGCACACACCTCTCTCCTTCTCCTGCTCTCAGCAACTGTTTTCTTTCTGTGCTTTAAGCCTGATTACAACAAATGAGAGCCAAGCTTCTGACATGTTTACATCAAATACAACCCTGAGGCAAAACAACACTAGCTCCAGCCAATTCACACAGTGCAACCCGCATGGCTCTGCATTATTGTTTGTGTGTCTCTTCACTGTACCCCAGTCTATTCAGAATCAAAGGAAGAGACATAGCGGCACAAAAAATTACAAAAATACATGAAAGAAACTGAGGCTGATAAAATAAGAAGGGGCTAGAGACGCCGTAGAGACAGACAGTAATGGAGTTATGGACAAGCGTTCAAGCACTAGGACCGAATCATTTAATGCATCCAAGCTGGTAGAAATATATGGTCGTCTCAAACAACTTTTGTCGTATTCTGTTTCAAATGCTTGTTACCAGACACCATAGCCTCATTTAGATTCCTTAACTATAGTAACAGATTAAAGATGGAGATAATAAATTTTGATATTTGATTTTTTTTTCCCCATGCACGCCGTAAAAATACAGGATAGTCCTGTTGTGTTTATGCACTTTTTTTTGGGGGGGGGGGCTTCACTTGCTCCACATCTGTTGTGTCTGCCTCCACCTATCTGTAGCCTAGTCAGTAATACCAGAGGGGTCCTTATATTTGTCTGGGTGTTGTAGCACTCAAATAACCTGGTTAAATACGCACAAGGATACCTCAGCCTTCAGCCAGCCAGAGAGGCTTTGGACTTATATGTCTCCTAGCAACAGGTGTACTGATTAAGATCTGCAGCTAGCCCCAGAGGAATGACTAAAACAGCCAGTCACAGATGTAGCCACATCCTACAATGAAAAGTTATATTAAGACAGTCAGATGGTCCTTATTGTATCTTGTTGAGAGCAGTTTCGGGATATCTTTTTAATACAACATTGCTACTTCAGTTCAGAACCATATTAGTCAAAATAATATAAAGCTTAATTATTTTTAAAGGGTTGGCTTTGTTCTAGGACCTCCAGGTTGTTCCACGTGTGGAACAGTCTAAGACAGGACCTCCCATTAGAATACAGAACAAAACAGGCATCACTGACAACAAATGCAATATTCATAAGTGAGATAAAACATTAAATGGAAGAACATGGGGTGGAGGTGGGACATGGAGTGGCCTTCACGGGAAACTGCAGGCTGGAACAGCTCAAATACTAACAGAAGAGAATAGGTGATATGGACAGATGGAGATCAGTTGCTCCTACCTTAGATTTTGAGATTGCTGGCAGAGTGATTTTGTGGCCTAATAGACTAATTGGTTTTACCAACAACATAGACAAATCCAATTTATGTGTGGAAATCCCCATAAAAAGCCCATTCTATGCCAGAAAATCCACAGATGTCTGAGGAACGCATGTTGAATTTAAGCTTATATCCTGTCTGCTAGGACAAAAGGATTATATTTCCATTTTGTTATTTTGTTACTGTCACCCATTAGAAAGTTTACATATTTTGCTGGAAACTAGATTGAGATGGTAGGATTTACCTAATTCCTGCTTTATGGATTAAAAGCTTGAATTGCTACTACAAAGCTATAGTTGGTCAACTATATAATTAGCCACAAGTATCAGTCTTTGCATAAGAATAGGTAACATTCCTCAGATTCTATGGAGCTATAAATCATGCATATCATAATAACTCAATGTAAAAAGTAATTCTTTCTTTGTTTGGCTACCATGCATGCAGACAGAAAACCAAGGCTTCAAGACCCTTTTTCCCCCTCAAAAGATCAGTGATAACCAGCAGATCAAAACCATAACCCTAAATTTTACATATATTAACAAACCAAGATCATGTCAAATTTGCAACCAATCATGGTCTCATGTTTTATTTAGTAAGCAAGAGTTAGATGAATTACATATAATGCTCCCTCACACTTAAGTGAGGCAACAGGATCTCCCCAGTGGTTATTCTGACCAGTTTCTTCTGTGGTTATGGTTCTTAAGAGGCGCTATATCCTGTGTGTGGGGCTCATTACTCCAGGTTTTAAAATAAATGACCTAAAACCACTTCTTATCTTGCCCATTCATTCATTCATTTCCAATGACTAAGTGACTAAATTTTGATATGTTAGCGTGTTTCTATTAAGTTGTTAAATAGGTTTTATGAAAAACATATTTCAAACTTGCAAACACAGCAGTAACACAAAAATAAAGATGAGAGTAGCCTTCATAACTCTGTTGGGACTCCTATTGAAAGATAAATAACCAACTAAGTGAATAATTGGCAGAACACAAAAAGCTAGTAGATGCCTAAATGACATAACAGAGAGATTTGCAAGAGTGTGCCCCCTATGTACTGAAGGCTGTTCTCACACTAGATGCCTGGGTCTGAGTCCACTGTTTTCTTCATTTTATCCACCCTCTTTCTTTCTCTCTCCATTCATACTGATCATTATACAATAAAGCCAATAACCCCAAAAGCCAAAAAGCAAAAAGAAATTAAAAAAAAAACAAAAAAAACATTACAACTGCTAAAAGAGAGGCCAGAAAAATAGGCCTTTCTCTCAGACATCTGTAAGTATACAGACCCAGAAGAACTGAAGACACTGATATAAGAACACACAAAGACAAAGAAGGTATATGATAACCTACTCTGCTGCTCCTAATACTGCAACAGAGTAAGGCAAACATATTTAATCCTTTAAACTGCACCAGCTCCACATTGTTTTTTCTGTTGACACAGCAGTTCTGTGGTGCACTGATTTGTGCAACAGTGCAATCACAAAGGGAAGTCATTAACATGGCCAGATGGCAGCTATGGCATCATCTGGTGACATCACACTACAAGACTCTAAAAGAGTAAAAGGACTCACAAAGTGCAGATGATATATAATCTACAGAAAGGACAACTGTAGGGGTTTCATAGTATTTATCTTTGAAGAAGAGCTCGCACTGACTATAGAGCAGGAAATAGTAACGAAAAGAAGACGGGTTTTTAATGTCTGCAGGATTTGAAATACATTAAAAAAAAACACACACACACACACACAAACTCTATATATAAATCTAAATCTATTCAAACTCTTTGGCAGAGAAGATGCAGTCAAACATGGCGAACCCTGTGACATTCTGCCTTCAGGGAACAACTTCACACAAATAGTGCACCTGGAAAATATGCTATATACAAATGTTCTGATTCCTCATGTTCAATATATACTGAATCTGTTGTATGGGATTTCCTCCAATAAGAATGCATGTTTCCTGTATTTGCCATTTATGCTTTTATTTAACTTATGTATGCCCTTATATCCAGCATCTTCTTGTGTGTTCTCAAACCAATAACACAAAACATAAAGTGTGTGTGTTTGTGGTTTTGGTTTTCAAAGTAAATGTGTTTCTGTAAAAACAACAATGACATGACAGTGTAAGAAATGACCTTTCAAATAAGGTGTTTTTTTGCACAGTGAATTCAAAGACGCTAAAGAGACTAAACAGTAGAGCAGTGCATGTTTGGTAAACAAAGACTGACTGTTAGACCTGCTAGACAAGTGCTTTCTGTCCTCATAGTAGTGCAAGACAATGGTTAATTGCTTGTCAATTGCTTGTGTATTTAATGTCTACACTCACATACGGGTTGTGTACGTGAAATAATTGTTATTAATATTAAAAGAAGTGACTTGTTCAAAGTTGAATACAAGTAATGAATGTTGAGGCATGAAAACCATTAACTTTAAAAACTGCTAATGCATTAAACATTTTGAAAGAATATGTGTATTTGTTGAATAGAGATCTCTGTAAGGACTTCTTTAGATTCATGTCACAATTGATGTATATTCAAACAGGTAAACGAATAAATGACTCACTCGCACATTCTTCTCACTTGTACAATTGATTCACCCACACATTTTCTTTCTGTGCATGCAGCTCCACACCATTGCTGTTATCTGTGCCTTTCCCTCACTGTCTCTGCTTATCCTCTCTGTGACAGTGCATTATTGTTTGTAAATCTGATGATGAAAGTGTGTTCTAGCAGAAACACATCTGATTTTCATTTTCATCACTGGTAGTGGCAGCTTACTGCTACTGAATACAAACAGTAACGGCATGCTGAGAAAGATTTAGCAGCAATCTGTGAAGATCAAAGAATTATTCTGAAGGAGATTTATTGTATGGCAATTTATCAAGTAAGTACAGTAAGTACAAACCAGATTCCTGCTGGGTTTGGAAATGACTTTTAAATTGCCTTCTCTGACCTGAGATATATATATTCTCTAGTCACTAACTACTGCAAGGCAAGTACTGTAAGTTATCAATTCCCTTTAGGAATGAGAAATGAGGGCAAGCGTGGCAAATGCTTGGTTGAAAAAATTTGATAGCTAAATTATGCATCGTCACATATGGCTGTACTGAATCTCAGTCTAACTGAGGTAGAAATGGTTAATGATTGGCCTGAAGGGAGCCTGCATGACTGAATGTATAAGGACATAGACTGTTTCTAAAGCAACAAATGGCAGTGGTCTGCATGCCCTTGTTTTGTGAGGTGTATTTTTGTTTGGGCACACTGCTTATTCGTAGCGGCCATGGTTCAGGGGATTGGAAGCACATCTGTAACCGGAAGGTTGCCGGTTCGATCCCCTAGCTCTTTCTGTCGTTGTGTCCTTGGGCAAGACACTTTACCCTACCGCCTACTGGTGTTGGCCAGAGGGGCCGATGGCACGATATGGCAGCCTCGCTTCTGTCAGTCTGCCCCAGGGCAGCTGTGGCTACAACTGTGGTTTGCCTGCACCAGTGTGTGAATGTGAGAGTGAATGAATAGTGGAATTGTAAAGCGCTTTGGATGCCTAGAAAAGCGCTATATAAATGCAATGCATTATCATTCAGTACCACAGTCCAAAAAGAAAATGATGTACATGGCACTGAAGCACAAACTAGTAAAAGCAATCCCATCTGGATGACTGGACTACCAACCAATCTATCAGTCTGATCTCAGTCATTGTTAGGTTACGCAACAATGATTATGGCCAAGCATTAGACCCTTTATTAATCACATACAAAGAAAGCTTGTCACTGGCACCTTAAAATATTAATGAGAATCTTCCTCTCTCTCTGAGTCAAAAGCACACCATAGCTCTATGCTGGCTCACCGACTCTCTCACAGGTGCTATCAAATGACAGACCAGCTGACCAGGCTACAGTGACAGCTCTTGTCTTCTTGCTTCAACAAACTGATTGACAGTCTTCTCACGGGACAGTCCGTGTGACAATCTACTCATCCAAACATGTAAACTGACACCCTGAATCCAGTGTCTGTTCCCTACAACCAGCAGATGTTTGAGGTGCCATCCTGAACACTTACGTTTTTTATAGTCAAATAACATACAACGATTCTAGTACATAACAGGCAGGTGCTGAGATCTTTGGGAAAGCAATGAATGATCCCATTTTTCACCAACTCCCTGATGTGTCAGGTTTATATTATTAGAGAGTATTTGAATTTTTAGCCAGAGTGTTGATCCTTGCACAAGCTATGTGGGAAAAATATATTTCAATAATCAGCAGAGGAAAATTCCCATCAACTGCTGAATTTAGAAAGTTGGGTTCAGCCTTTTTTTTCCATTTCATGTTTATTTTCAATCATGTAGGCTTCACGAGTTGACATCTAGACTGTGGTTGGTACAGTGGGAACTAGATAATGTAAAGTATAAGTTTAGGAATGCATGGCAAGCATTGTGTTAACAATAAATCAGTCCCGAGCTACGGGAATTTAATACTCAGGCAAAGGCATTATTTCTTGTATTTTGCTCAGCTTATGCTCTGTAAAAGTCATTTTGGCTTTTTTGCCACAAGATCTCAGTACAAAAAAAGGAAAACTGAAGAAAAAAAAAAAAAACAATCAACACACACCACTAAGCTTTTTAGTAGTAAAAATCTTTATAACATTTCTTAACGTTGAGTAGCAGGAAGAGTTACCTTTACAACTGGATGGCCACCGGATGCTGCTTTGATGGCCCCTCGGCTGCCTTCAGTCTCATAGTGTGCTCTGTGGTGGGCTTTGGGTTGTACCTCTATCTTCAGTTCATACTGGCCAAACTGGCTTGGCAGCGGCCAATCTAGAGGAGGCAGTGAAGAGGTCCTGAGGAGGAAAGGGAATACCACGAGCATGCACATGCACACCCACACAGAGAGACAGAGACATGAAAGCTTTGGTAAGAGTTGTGTTGTTCAAAATATCCAAAAGCTTAAGCCTTAAGAGGGCACGGTCTTATTATGTTATTTAAATGTAGATAAATCATTTTAACAGTCATAAAAGGTCAAGCAGCACAATCTAAAGGTAATGACTGATGACAGCAATCTGTCTTAAAGATGTCTTTAAACATTCAAAGGCTGAAAAAGTGGTAATCCCCTTTCATGGGCTGAAATGGTGCAACAGGTACAAAATGGGGGTATAAAATGCAGTGTGCTTAGCCCCATCAGACAGTGAATCACTGGAATACCCACATGTATGAATCCTGTTCTTAAACGTAACACTTGTTATAGGTCAAGTTAAGCCTTAAACGGTGAATCATTTCCTAAGAGGGACTTTTTTTGTCTGAGTCTTTACTCGTTTACTGTGTGGGTCAGTGAATAGGTGGTAGGACAAGAGTGTGCGTCAGACGGTGCATATTAATCTGTGTGTGGGTCTGTGTGCATACTGTAGAAGTATATATTTTATGTGCTGCAAACTGCATGGGCTAGCATTGTGTGTGCTTTTCCTCGGGGCCTCTTTTTGTTATCTGTGTAGGCCACAATCATATTTGAACAGCTGCACTCGAAAACAAAACACTCAATGGCCTTCTCCACAGAGAAACTAGGTCTCTCCACTTGAGTGCATTACAGCAGTTTATCCCCAAAACATTTTGTAAACACTATGAGCCATTAATATCAACAAAGCCATGGCCTATTCATTAATTTTATTTTATTTGTCTATTACTGCACGTATTGTTTTTGATTATTATTTATTTCAATATTTTTAAGAACATTAAATAAAAATAACGACTTGAGAGTAGAGAGCCACGTTCCCAAACACATTTTGACATATGGACAAAAAACCCGATCATTTTTGTCTTGAATTGGTGCAAGCCACACTTCAATCCATTGCCACACCTTGAACTGTTCGTGTGTCATGTTATTTTTTTCTTTCACTAGTACAACACACGTATTCGGATGCATGTGAATACATGCAGCTGTGCATTAAAGGACTGAATCCATTATTGTCTCAGTACTTTAGACAATTATAGGTGTAAGTTTTATATATGATCTGTGCCTGAGTACTGACCACTGTAAGCTCTTTGTGCAGTGCCCTATTTTAAAAGGTGCAGCCTTCGAGCATCAAAATTTACTCTAAACGGTATGACAGAATTTTGACAGCCCAAATAATTTCAGAGGAAAGTTTGTAAAGTTTTAGCCAGTATAGCCGACTTACTTTTCCATTTTGAGAGGCCTCTTACGAGCAGTCTGATCAAACTGAATTAAGGACATGTGAGTCAGGCTTTCAGTGGAGCCGTTTCACTTCTTAAACTACCAAACAACATAAAACCACAAGGAATACTTATTTTTAGAATGAAAAGGCAAGTCTCGGATATTATATAAATGTTTTTTTCCAGCTAACCGAAGCTTTTGATTTCACACCAACTAGCTATACTATACAGGTTCTCCTACCACTTTAAAATGTAACTTCTTACACAAAGATGTGCCAATCATATGTATGGTGCAATGTTGCACATGGAAATACTCTGACACTTTCAGCAATGCTTGATTTTGTTTACTTATTTTTCTTTCTCCTTCCTTCCTGTCTTACTATAGGTTATTTTGTCTTGGTGCCATTATAAATTTAAAAAAATAAACAAATAAATTGTAGCACTATGTAAATTCCAAAATCATCAGTTTGCCAATCTCAGTAATTTAACTTTTCAAACTAGAATTTGACTGAGAGCATGGAACAATATCGAAGCTCCCACACAATGTAACAGACGCATCCCAACCCTTATGTTTTCCTCCTAGTAGCCATGACATAACCACCGACGTAGTGTGGGTTTGCATGGCTGCTATGGTGACAGGAGAAGAAGAGGACAGAGGAAATATGAGCTTGTGACGAGGCAGGGCAGTGGCCTCTGTTCTGACATAGCATAACCTTTCTCAAATGTCTAAGCCATAGTGTAGGTGCTCCTCACCCAATAACATTCCCACAACCTAGTCTTCACTATAGCCTCCATGGTCCCACTTTCATCCTTTCCATATAATGAGGTATTCTTGCCATCCACACAAGCTGCAAAAATTGCAAGGTCTAATAACATTTTATTTGCAAGTTCTTACTTTAATTCAGCACATCTTAATGGGCTTGTCCACTATTTAGCAGCAAGTATAAAATGCATGATCTTCAAAACAATAATGCCATTTCCGCTGATCCCTTAATTTAAAAAAATAAATAAATAAATTATGTGAAAGTTCCATTACTCTTTTTCATATTTGTCCTTTGTTACTTTCACTTTTTGTTAAAAAAAAAAAAAAAATCTAATCTAAGCTAGTGTTGTTGCTGTTTACTGGGAGGAGCTGCACACAAAACATTTATCACTAAGTAAAATGGACCTTTTGCTTAAAATAAAGCTTACGTTACAAATGACATCAATTTGTCACTGCAGACAGCTCAGGAAGTAGAGCATGACAAAATTCTTTGTAAGAGCAAGTGTCAACTCCCCGCTAATTTTTCATTCCATGTGGGACATCTGTTCAAAACACTGCTACTGACCGAGATGTTTATGTATGCAAGCAACTTAACATGAGTATTGCAAAACACAAGCAGTGAGAAGTTTCATCTGAAGTTTCTGTGTATGCCAATATCTATCTGCCAGCATCTACTAGCTTAAATAAGAAAGGCATGGTTAAAAAAAAAAAATGCTTGAAGTTAATTCATTTAAACAATCAAATCTCTGTTTCTGATTAGAGTTTTTACTTCTGACTATATATATAACAAAACTAAAATCTTAACTTTGATTAGGCAAAAACTTCAAGTGTTAAGGCAGAACACAAAAGAACTGGGAAAATGCTTTTTTCACGTCCAAAGAAATAAAAACAACAAACAAAAACAAAACTACCTCTATACCACTACCTCTATGGATGGACTTTATACTGACAATGTTTTATATTGCTAATGAGTTTTCATTTTTATTGCCCAGTTCTAATTGAAATCTTTCTTTTAACTTTTAAATTTACCATAAAGTCTTCAATCATGAAGGCTAATGACATGTGTGACTAGCAACCAGCCATTTGTTGACAACTGCTGCTGCCCTCGCTACTCGGTGCCAGAAATCCCAGTTGGTTAAATGTACATTCTTATTTTATTAACTTACAACTGCAGTACAAAGTGGTACAAAGATATTAAAGTGCTACTGGCTATTACCCGGGGCTGCAATTCTGACAGACGGCTATGTCTCAGTCTATCCTCCTGCAAATTCAAGTTGTAAACAAGCGAGTGGGAAAGTAAACTGAATATAAACCGAAGTGATATTCTGCACCAGTTTGTATACACTAGCGTGAATGAAATCAAGGGTACTGCTGCTAAGACTGCTAAGGTTAGCCAAACTCTATGAACTAATCTGATACTGTGTGTATTTGCGAGATTATACACGGCACAAAGTGCAGCACATTTTAGTGACATTTAAAACCTTGATCCTTGATAAAGACAGAGCCTGTGACAGGACAATTAACTAACAAAACAAATGTAAATTTTGACAAAAAATCAACAGGAACTAAAATTTATTTTTTGCTTCAAGGCATTTTTAAAAGTCTTTTTTTCTAGATTTTCTCCCAAGTAAGAGTTGTGTGTGCATTTATACACGTAACACAGAGGTAACCAATAATTACATATAATAAATTATCCCAAGCATGTGCCAATCAGGATCTAAAAGCAAATCGCTCCGTTTACTTCACTTCAGACTTTTGTTTAGTAACTGTCTGATCTGTTTACCAAAGTTTAAAAAAATCTGTATGGAAACATTTTCATCACTACTTAAATAACTAGCATATCAATTACCAAACTATATCCCCACCAGTTAATAAGAATCTGACATGTTAACTCATATGTTGTAAAATTTCACTGCGTACCTAATTACCGTGGCTAATTTCATCAACATCGTGGCAATGTCTCAGTGGAGCCATGGAGAACATTTACTTACCTGTGACTGCATTAATTTGTCCCTTTCACAGATTGATGTAGTCTATAATGTCACAAATCCCATGTCTGAAAAGACCTTTAGATGGTCAAAGTGCAAAAATCTAATTGTGACTCATCATAAATCTGACCCTATTATTGTCTGGATAGTGTTATGGCTAAGTGAGCAAGCATTTGTGTTATGTCTATGGATGTCTCTGTGTGTGTATTTGTGTGTACCCCTCATGCCATATGTGCCCTGTGCTGATTTACAGTGCTAGGGGCCAGTATACATAAACAAGGCCATGTCTTCATCTGCTACACACATTGGAGAACAGACAGGACACTTCGCCTCATATTTCTGTGTATGTTGGTAGGTTTTTGAATACATGCTGCGTTTCCTTACACGCACACAGTGCTAATATATAACTCAAAGTTCCCTCATTATGGCCCATACTGATCTAAAGAGTGCCATCCTATTATTCATATACCATGCACCATGATTCAAATTTGCTGCACTGTAGAGTTTACAGTTCTCACCTAGATCAAAAAAGGTTTTGAAATGTTATGACAGCTCACAACACTCATAAAAACATTCACCGCTCAGGTCTGTGGACTAACCTTGGCCTACTAAGTGTTTTTGAGACTGACAACGTGCTGTTTTACAAAGTGGTGATCAAATTAATAAGTCACAAAATGGTGATGAAGGGACTGCTATCGCCACATCACATGGCAATTCTGGATGTCATCCACAAATAATCTCTTATTCTAATACTAATGACATATGTACAATTGAGTACCTTGGTCAAATTTTTTGTAAAAGCCACAAAAGAAATTTTAGCAGATCACATTTTTATATGACTTTTAACACCAAAACAGTCCATACTGCATTCAATTGCATCGACAGAAATGCAAGAAAGGCATACACATGCCTCTCACGTATATCTGTCAGTTTCTGTTCTTGCTAGAGAATGTATTTTATTTAAGCATATCCTATTCTAGTTTGCTGTGGTCTTGATTTATAACTAATATTTGCTATTACAAATCCTACACCACAGAGAGAGGGGCAAAGAGATTCTGCTAATAGCAATAATAACACAAAGTCTTAAATGTTCAAAAGTATTTCTACAATACACTGAGGATGAAATTGCTTGTTCCCATAAGTCCAACAACTCCTTTGGACACAGAAAATACTGAGAATGTGTAGAGTGGCTCTGTCAGAATTAGGCCAAGTCTAAATGTTTAAAAAAAATCACTCTTGTTCATAAAATGTCAAAAAATGTTAAGAAAGGTAATACAGTTTCTTAAGTGTCATTATTATCCAGTCCATGGGAGCAGTATTCCTTACATGTATAGACACTACCCAAAAGTTAGTGTTCTGCCAGGAAAAACCCTGGTGTCCCATGTCTGGAAAGTGTCTTTTCTTTTAAACAAATAGTAAGTAAAACATAAGGATATTATAAAATAAACTTCTTTTAACAATATGGAGAATTACCCCTTGCTCTCAACTGATTTTTTTTCCCCAGACAGTTTATCTCCCACTGACTCTTCCACAGCATTTGAATACATTTGAATATAAATTGTCATGCGACAATCCTTCACTTCTTCCTGCTTTCACTCCTTTAACATTAACATATTTACCTGAATATAGGTGTATGACCAGGCTTGGGTTTATTCCATGAGAAGTGCGAGGGCACCGAGAGGAACTGTTCAGCAGGCCCATCCTTCTTCAAGCTGTGCAAGGCCTCGTCTGAAGGGGAGTCTAGATTAGGAGACATATTTCCCTGGTCATCTAGTCCCAGTTCCCCTTTCCCGGTCTGCATAGTTGTTCTGTCCTGTGAGGTCTTTCTGGTCTTGGAAGGGATGTCTGCCTCTGATGGGCAGCACTGAAATGGTGACATGCCTACAGAAGGACTGCCAACCCAAGTGTCCTCTGTCACGCTGCCCCTAGGTGAAGGTCCCGGCGTGGGTGTGGGTGAGTGATGGGGAGATAAAGAGCCAGGATAGCAAATATCAGCGCTAGAGTGACGCCTCTTCCCACAGGGTGAGGTGGGACGTGAGGAAGGCCTGGAAGGTGGACGTGGGCTGAGCCAGTTCTCATCAGTGACACTGGTGCGCGGCGAGTGGCAGGGCGACTGTCTAGGAGACAAGCTGATGGAGTGGGACTGGTGCACAAATGTGGGCTGGTGGTGCTGCCAGTGGGGCTGCTCCTCCATAACTCCACCTCCACCAGTTTGAGGAGAGGGACAGCCTGGGGAAGTGAGAGGGGAGCCCAGGTTAAAGCGGGCTGCTGCTTCATTCAGCTCTGAGTCAACATCATCATAGACATGTGAAAATGATTCACAAGAGGAGGCATCAGAGAACCAGCTCCTAGATGAGAGGCTGCTGCATGGACTAGGGCTGAGAGAAGAATCCCGGTAGGAGTGATCCAGTGGCAAATACAGGTGGTCCCTGGACAAGGGCCTGTCACTATGGTAGTCCCCATCAGGGCCATTGGCCCTTAGATCCTCCTGGTTAGTATCCATCTCCTGCGGGCAGCTTGGGGAGATAGATGTGATCTGGATACTTGGGCACTCAAAGGCCTTTGGTGCCTCCACAGGAGCAGAAGGCAGCATGGGGGAGGTACCATACTTAGAGTCTTGTGTATCATAGCTTGGGGGCTCAGATCCTGGTTTTTGTGTCTGAAGGCGTGAAGTGTTGATGATCGGGGAGTGAGATGGCATGCCATGGCGAGGCAAGCTCATAGACTGGTGGTTAGTGACCACAGACTGGGGCTGGCCCACATTCAAGATATAAAATGATGTGTTGTCATCAGGCTCCAGATCTATGAGAAGAAAGGAAGAGAAGATTAGGATATAGCAATGTGTCTATTGGGTTTTCCCCTACACGTTCCTGAGTACGACTTAACCAGGTTGACCAAACTGACCAATCTCAGGCTATAGCACTAAAACTAAAATGTCAAAATTAAAGGAACCAAGACACTGTGAGAATTTTTGAGGTTTGAATATCTGCTATAGGCTTCCTGGTCTGTTACATTTAAAAGGAATAAAAAGAGACGCAATGTGTCCACTGTCTGACCATACAGTTCTCCTAGTACTAGTAAGTGTATTTAGCTTGTTCCACTCTTGTTTTCAAATAACTATTCACTACACAAGGAATACACACAAACCTCTTTTATGGTCAGTCAAATTTAAAAAATGAGGTTATGTGTTAATTTTTGTGGTTGTTCCCGAGCTTGTGCTTGAGTCCAGTTTCAGGAAATTAGATGCCAGGGTGTTGCTGGGTAGCAGACAGTCATACAGGCATCATTCCAAGAGGGATAACCGATGAACAGCACTACTCAGGAAACAAGTTCACACAACGGTGCGTGCTGTCGGCTGTCATCACAACTAGTGCCGGCAGGCTATTTATACCAAAGGTCATCCGGCACAGCCAGCATATGCACACACACACACACACACAAACACAACCACACACAAACAAATAGATGAGAGCCAATTGTGTGCATTGGCACTATTTCGTTGGAGTTTATTGATAAACTTCCATTGCTATGCTCTACTGCTGCCTTTGGAGTACCCCCCAAATCCCTCTTAGTGTTTCACATGTGTTGCATTTGCAGAGATACTGTCACATATAAAAACCTTCACTGGCCTCATTTGCAAAGTTTCTGCTTATGACACTTGTGTCTTCTAACAGTCAACCAAAAATTACTCAATGACAAGTCTTAGTCAAACAAGGTTTTGAATTGATGGCTGGATGCAAGACAAAAAAGACCATACTAAAAACGATGACACTCAGTCTTAATGTTTAAATTGCTGGTCCTTCTTGTTATTAGATCCTAATTTAGTTTGACAGGCAGGAAAGCCAAAGTCCTGGGTCATTTTGAGAAGATGACCACAAGAATTTGAAATCTAACCTCCAAACACATATGCATCATCTACCAACCTCAAGCGTGGTTGAAAGACATGGCCCTTCCATCTAACTTTACATGAACAGTCGCAACACTTCATGTGGCGACACATTCAAAATCCTTACTGCTTTTGCGGGTGCTGCTGGCTTGCTTCATTTGTACTTGTAAAAATACAGATTTTAAGGGCTTCTTATTACCTGTCGATTACTTGCTTGAACTAACTTCTACAAGTCAACTATGAAACTTATTTGCCATGGTCAAAGACAGAAAAGGCAAGTTCAAAACTTAAACTTATATTTATATACTATATTTTACCACACAAAAAAAAGTTTTACAAAAAGTACATATTCAATGGAGATTAGCAAATTAAAACAATGTAGGCATCATGTAACATCAGACTTTCTGTAAAGCCTTCATTCTATGATGAATATAAGGTCTACTCTAGTGTAAAAGTAAAAACATTAAAAAAAAGATTTACATCACTTAAAGAACTGCAAAACATTCAAATATGACATCAATGAGTAAGCTTAGCTAAAACCACACTGTAGCCTGTACAGGATAAGGTTGTGAAATCATTGCAAAACACTTCCCCATATTCCCTGAACGTACCTACCCATCTAAAAATACAGCTTTCTTAAATTTGAAACAGGAATCAAGGCTATAACAAAACTTAAATCTTTGTTAAATTGTCAAACACAGATAGAACGATCTGAAATTGGGGCTTCTCATAAATATTTCCTCTCTAAGTGATGGACTGATAACAGCGGTATGACAGGTTTGTCAAATCAGATGTCAAGGCCAGTTTTGAATAAGTTCATAAAAAGCAAAATAATTTTGGAAAGAGAGTATGTATCCAGGATTTTGCCTGCCATCTGTGTCCAACAGCAACAAAAGTGGCGGCAGCAGCAAGCCTGTTATTTATAGCTGCTCAGCTTCTCACTGGCCCTGCCTGCTTGTCACAAGACCCAGCAGTGTATCCTCTGACGACAACATCTGACTGACAGAGAGCAAGAGAAGGACAACAGAAAAGAAGAAGAAGAAGAAGAAGAAGAAGAAGAAGAAGAAGAAGAAGAAGAAGAAGAAGAAGAAGAAG